>NC_047655.1:15722188-15768341 GCF_902201215.1 Prunus dulcis | reverse complement strand
GCTGACCTTTTAGAGATTAGATTGGATAATTTGAAGGCCTTCAATGATAATGTTGATCTCAAGACCCTTATTAAAGAATCCCCTTGGCCCACTCTTTTCACAAATAGGTATTTTACCGAAGATTTCTTATATGATCATTGTCTTTGAAACCTATGTTGCAATGTCAAATCCAAGATGGACAACAACACACATAAATCAATCAACAATAGTACCCATTATACACACACCTTGGATTTTCTCGCTCCCTTTTTGCTAGTTATATGTGTTGGTGGCCCTTTCTTCGATTCTCCATAACCCTCCCCACCACTGTTCATAGCATTGCATCTAATTTCCAAAATTGCAAATTCTAACTTATCAAACTTTCTCTCCATTGTCAACACATATTGTGTTAAGGAATTACATCTAAAATTTGAGATTTCGAGACTAGTGTATTTCTGGACAACATCTACTTATTCACTTATATGATCCTTTACCCATTTGTACAACATCTAGCCCATTGTTGCCCCATGACACAACTAAATGAACTGAGTTCGAAACCATGGTTTTATCGTGAATAATGCAATCAAAATAAAACTGCCAGTAGAATACTACGTTACCGGATAGAGTTGACTACCGCTTAACCTTGAATGCCTCCACGACTTCCACCAAATAATTAAAACTAAACTTTGCCCAGTTTATCCATTTTATAGCGGCTGAAGATCCAATTGCGTTGAAAAAGTTTGGAATTGACACTGGCTGAGTCACTTGGGCATAGTAAAGTGCCCATGGTGAATAAACAAAAATGAATTTGAAACTCATCATCCATCAATTCTGACTCCTCCATACCTTTTCTTAAGTCCGAAATGGCCATCGCTCCTACTTTCTTAATGTACTTTGCAACATAAGATTTCATATACGCATTTGCAATCCACATGATGAAATTAGTATCACACCCATTACATATTCGATATGTCCATCGCTTAATTTGATGGTCTTCACATGAAATTGTATTGAACCTTTCTTCACATCAAACCCTTCCACCATGAACTCCACCAGCAAACGAAATTACATAAAAAAACTTTTCAGCACAACAAACCCTAACTTTTTCCAACGTAGGCGCAAAACACCAAAAATTAAGGACATTATATAAATACAAATAAAATTTGAATTAAAAATTTGTACTGCTTACCTAATACCTTTCCAACAACGACCCAAGTCAATTGCGATCCCTTGAGATGCAGATTTGGGCATACCACGCTCCTAACCCAGGTTGTCTATTTTACAGCTTCTCCCAACTTTTTCGCACAAATCGACCACCTTCAGCTCCAAAACCCCCACTCTCCAAATCCACCTCTTCCATAGAAAATAAACCAAGTCGGGGAAATAGATTCCTAAATTGCCCCAACTCAACGTTGAGAAACTAATAAAATTCACCTACAAGTGGCCAGAACGTCGACGCCCACTTGTTTGGTCAACAAACTACTGTTGATTGAGGGAAGGAGGAGCAACCAATTTGAGCCCGCAGTGTCGCTGCAAGTCGACCTTCAAAGAGCTATGAACATATCAAACTTACTCCACACTTGGCCACTTCAAACCCACGTCAGAACTAATTACATGTCACTCATGCGAACCGACTACATGCTTCTATTTTTCTTCCATTGCATTGCAACAATATCAAATTATATATTATTTTATTGAACAGTAAGGGCATGTTTGGCATGCCTCACTATGCCTCATTGGATTGGACTATGTTAAATAGTCCTTGAAACTTATGTTTGGTAAGGGAGGGGATTAATTTAAATGGGATTGTATAGTCCAAAGCGGAAAAAAAAATGGGACTCGCTTGGCTAATAGAGCGAGCCCGAAATATGGTTCTCAAAATAGCGATGGTGCTATTTTGAACATGCGAGTCCGACTGAATACCACCATCAAACACACAAACTTGACCACCACCACCATGAGTCCACGATCATCAGACCACCACCATCAAACCCATAACCAGCAACACAGACCCAATCAAACCATCATCACCACCCAGTTAGTCAAACAAAGCATCAAAACCACCCATAATTAGCCACCACATACTCAGTTCAACAACCATCACCACCAAATTGAACCATCACAACTATTAATTAGTGGAACCGGAGAGAGAGGAGGGTGGGTGTTTGCAACCACCACAAACCCAGAAGTGAATCTGGCTCTCTTAAAAGTTTGGGTGAGGCATGAAGAGAGAATAAAAAGGAAGGAAGTAAGAAGAAAAGAGAAAGGAAAGAATAGGAAGAAGGAACGGCCTGGAAAGGAAGAACGCAAAAAAAAAAAAGGGAGGCTTGGGAAGGAAGAAGAAAGGAGGAAGAAGGAAAAAAGAAGAAGAAAGGAACGGGCCAAGAAGGAAGGAAGAAGAAAGGAGGAAGAAGAAAAAAAAGAAGAAGAAGAAAGGAACGGGCCAAGAAGGAAGGAAGAAGAAAAGTCAATGGGGAAAAGAGGAAGGAAGAAAGAAAAGGGGAAAAAGAAAAAAGAAAAAGAAAAAAAAGAGATGAGATAGTTTAAGCCTGTTAAAAATGTTAGAATTTATTTGTTTTCTTTTTATTTATTTTTATGTCAAAAAAGCCTTAATTAAAATTAAATAATAGAATTTTATTAATTAAAATTAATTATTAAAAAAATTATTTTTTAGTCCGACACAACACCAAACATAGGTCTTCACTATTTTTACAATCCAACTTCTTAGTCCGACACAGCACCAAACGTAGGTCAGTACTTAATCCAGCTTAGTCCAATCCGAGTTAATCCAAGACAGTCCTAGGATTTTAGTCCAGTCCATGACAGTCCGCCGTACCAAACGACCCCTAAAGGCACTATTTTGCGTACTTAGTACGTTTGCGTATCGGAGAAAAATCTATTTTTATGGTGAATGTTGACCTCTGGCCAGTTAATGACCAAAATCTATTGGACTGGTAGAATATAGTTATTGCCTAATTGTTTTACATACATTACTTCTAGGGAGCTTTAGTTTTAAATCACAATATAGTTTACTAATTTGAAAGGTAAGAATATAATTTCATCTAATTAGCATAAGGCCAAAGACCAAAATGTAGTACTTAATTTTACAAAAATATCATTAAAAAATATCATTAAAAAATATCAAAATTACACACAATGCCACTCCTTCTAAGGCAAGTATACTATGCCACATGTCCATATCTAGCTAACAGCCACCGCCGGCCAGCCACCCTCCACCGGCCACCATCACCGCCTACCACTTGCCACCACCACTGTCGGACGCCACCTCCTGTCATTGGCCTGCCACCGTTTGCAGGGGACCAACTCCGTTGCCCATTATTCACCTTTAAAAAAAAAATTTGTGTCATTGAAGGGACTTGAACCTTGATCCTCAAAGGAGGAAGGCCAGAGCCGGTCCTGGGTTTTCTAAGGCCCATGGCAAATTTTCTCAAGCGTGCCCCTTTATGCAATCAAACAAAAAAATTAATATTAATAATATATATATATCAACTAATTAATTTTATTAAAATTATAAGAATTTACAAAGGAAAAGGACGAATCCTTTGGGGCCTCATTAAAACCTTGTTTGGGGAAAACCCAATGGGACAAAATCCCAAACGAAGGAAAAAGAGTACTCCGCATTGTAAATATTGCATTAAAAAAAAAAAGCTACATAATTGAGTCTACATGCTTCCTCCCCAATCTCCGTAAGCATTTCTTGATTTGATCAATCTTCTTTTCATACTCCACAATTAATCGAAGCAAACAATCATCACATGTACCTACAAAATAAAAATAGCAATGAAATCTCAACCACACAAAACATCATTTAAAATGTCTTCTTGTTGCACTTTTAGATGCAAAATCATCAATTATACTATCATATTTAATGTTTTCTAACATATCCTTTTCAATGCATAATATCGCTAATCCATTTAGCCTATCTTGAGTCATGGTGGTCCGCAAGTAAGATTTCAATAACTTTAATTTAGAAAAACTTCTTTCAGCAGATGCCACAGTCACAGGTATAGTCAATAATACCCTATAAGCAACCATTACATTAGGAAACATTTTTCCAGTGTAGTGTATCTTTCTTGATTAGCTCTTGTAATTCTTTATCAATTGTTTGATTTGTTTTCAATCTGATTTGCAATTCAATACAAGACCTCAAGTTAGTGAGATGTTCAATACTGCTTTCATGTTGTTTAAGCTTCTCACCAAGATGTTTCCAATCTCTAGTTCCTTCACTCGTTAATTGACTTCTAGAATTCATTGTTTTAAACAACTTACAACAAAAACAAAATACTTTATCCAACTCCTTTGAGTACACTAGCCATTTTCGATCCTTAGTTTCCCCATTTGGTAGCGTACGAAGAAAAATGTCTATTGTGTTCGTCCATGGGGAATTTGAGATTAGTTTCTTCTCTTATGGGACCTTTTTCTACAAGTAAATCTCTCATTTTTGCATCAAGATTATCCCAAACTCGTGGATCATAAAAGCTCAAATCAAATCTTGTTTCGGGACATTCATTTTCATGGTAAGGTTCATCAATATTTTCATTTTCATCAAGGAAAGGTTCATCAATATTTTCATTTTCATCTAGATCACCAATTTCTCCATTCACATCATTCTCATTTTCTACTAATTCTTCCAATTGAATTGGTTGTTCATATTCATTTGGTAAATCTTCATCTAAATTTTCAAGTGGAGCATTGGTTTGTTTAACAAAATATTTATTCAAAGATCCTCTTAATCTTTGAGCAATTTCTTCTTCTTTTTTCTTTCTTTGTCTCTTGAGATTTCCAGAAAGTTGTTTCTTAGGAAACATTGTTTAATTTTTATAATAAACACAACACAATAAAAAACAATAAAACAAATTAACGAAGAACAATAAAACCTGGATTTTGAGCATATTTTCTTCAACTTGAAACTTCCAATTATAAAGAACAAGACTTCCAGCCAAGTTTTCTGTTGAATCAAATAATAAAGATGAAAAAGTTAATAAAGATATATGTATTACAGTTTACAAAATTTATACATCTAGATTCTATATGTATCTATAAAAAAAAAAAATATTACCTTCAAAGAAAGGCACTGGTCTAGCTTGTGAAATCCAACTGTATGTGTTGAAGAAGACAAGAATCACCACACACAAAATTTGTTTGTGTTGAACTTCTGAGAAGCAGAGAAGGTCGAATGGCTTTTTCCTTTTCTTTTTGTGGCTAAGAAAGTTTGTTTTGAATTCCCCATATTTTGTTTATTTGATTTATATTATATTGTGTAATTAATAAGGGACTTTTCTTCCTCAATAAGTTTCTTTTTGAGAATGAGAATATAATGACTGATTGATGGGTTCCTCTTTGGTATAAACGCACAGGCAGCAACTGTCTTTTGTTCTAATTTTTTTTTAAAATACACATATATACATAGTGTCACGGCCCGCATGTTCAAGGCCCAGCCCGTTGGATTGATCATGCTAGACCTCTTAACCCACATGTCCAGATTCATTGTACAGTAGTAGGTAGACATCAATTGGTGACAGTAGTAGGTAGATCTCGGTTGGTGACATTGTATCTTAGCCACCTACTATGGTGGTAGGTGGGATAGGAATAGTATATAAGGAGGATGTCAGATTGTGTGTCCTCACCTCACAACTTGTAAAGCATTTGAGTAGCAATACAAGCATATATTCTCCCAAAATCTTTTAAGTGTTCTTATTGTTCTTGCTTGGTTCGATCTTGTGTTTTAGGAAGGAGGCTGACTTAGCTTTGTCGAGAGGCGATCAAGTCTAAGGCCGCACGGAAGGAAGACTCCGAAAAAGTCATCCCATGACAGTTGGTATCAGAGCGAAAGCTCGAATCATTCTAAGAAGCATGTCGGAGAGAGGATCCGATGTGGAGACAAACTTGTCCAAGGTCAACATGGATCGTGGGGGCAAATCAAAGAGGGAACGATCTAGAGATGTTGTAGCCGTGATGGAGAAGCGGCTTTCTAAGATGGAGATTGCCGTGGTCGAGTTCGATCAGCGACTCGAGGAGGACGTCTTACGAAGGAGGGCTTCGAAGCTGTAGTGGATGAGCTTCAGGGCCAATTCCAGGGAGTCCTCAACTCCTGCGCTAGAAAACATCAAGCTAGATATCCAAACCAAGCTGGATAACTTCTTAGCGGAGCTTACTTTGATTCGTGATGAGGTGAAGGATGTGAAGGGAGATTGGGCTTTGTGCAAGGAAGCTGTCTTGAACAAGACCCGGACTCCGAAGGAACCCAAGGTGTTAGATTCTTTCAAGCCCAAATCCTATAATGGGAAGAGGGAGGCGAAGGAGCTGGACACGTTTTTGTGGAATATCGAAAGGTATTTCAAGTATTTGAAGCTCGAGGATGATGAGCCCAAGATCAATACGGCAACGTTGTTTCTCACCGACAATGCTCTCATGTGGTGGCGTCGTCAATCTATGGAGATCGAACAAGATACTTTTACACTTAAGACTTGGGATGATTTTAAGAAGGATATTATGTTGCATTTCTATCCAGAGAATGTCAAGTATGAGGCAAAGGAGAAGCTGAGATGGCTAAAGCAAACGGGGAGCGTGAAGGACTATGTCGCCACGTTCACCAACCTGTTGTTCGAGGTGCCTAGCATGGCAGATGAAGACAAGCTCATGTACTTTATGAGTGGCCTACAGAATTGGGCAAAGCTGGAGTTACAAATGAGACACGTCCAAACCTTGTCAGAGGCAGTTGCTGCAGCTGAGTCTCTTATTGAGTTCGAGAAGAAGGATCAAGGCGACTCCAAGTTCAAAGGAAAGAAATATGGCAGTGGATCCGATGGGGGAGACAACAAGCCAAAGGAGGGTAGCAAGTCAGGAGACAAGTCTGATGGTCACAAGTCATCCAGGAAGAAGAATGACAAAGGTGACAAGGGGAAAGACAAGTTGAAGCTAGCTTGCTACTTGTGCGATGGAGCACACATGATGCGGGATTGTCCGCAGAAGAAAGCCTTGAATGCTATGAACCAAGAGAAGGAAGAGGAGACCGAGAGGGAAGCATGAATGAGGGCCATTCATCGCTTCAATGCCTTACAGGCCAAAAGAGCTCAACCACAGGTTCAAGCTAAAGGAGTGATGTTCATCGACGCCATGGTGGATGGCAAGACTCAGCTGTGGGCCCCGAGTTGTAGCCCTGGTGTCCCTGGCCCAAGGCTGCCTCTAAGGAAGGCTTACTCACAAACCACTACACCACTAAAGCAAACTTGATTTTGTAATATTTATTCAGTTATACACTAGTTATATAAACAATCAAAGGTTTTTTTTAAAAAAAAAAAAATTCACTTCAACACATATTCACACAAAAACTGCAAATAAAAAAAAAAACTGCAACAAAAATACAATGTAGATATCAATTATGATTAAAAAAAAACAAACAAACAAAAACAAGAACAACTACAAAAACAAAATTTAATTTTATTGAAGCAAAATGGAGGAACAAAGATGAAAGTACTGAAATGGAAACTGCGATGCAGAAATGGAAACTGCAATGTAGAAGTGGAAACTGCAATGCATAAACAGAAACTGCAATACAAAAATGGAAACTGCAATGCTGAGTTTGGGCAAAATGCTCAGCTCTAGAGTTAAACAAAACAAAACAATTTTTTTTAATTCAATACATGTTGGTAAAATACTTTGTTTCTGGTAATGCAGTTTCCAAAAGTCCAATTTTGAGTTCCCTTGCTCTTGGGTAGTTCTACTCTTCTCTTGCGCACTCAATTCCTCATATGGGTAGCCTCTACTCTTCAAATTGGTGAGGTTAAAGGCCAAGGAAAAAGCAAAAATCCAATTGTAATTAAATGAAAACTGCAATACAGTTTCTAAAACTGCAATGCAGTTTTCAAAACTAAAATAAGTTTCCGAAAGTCCAATTTTGGATAGTTCTACTCTTCTCTTGCCCACCCAATTCCTCATCTGGGTAACCTCTGCTCCAATAATTGGTGAGGTTGAAGGCCAAGGAAAGAGCAAAAATCCAATTGTAATTAAATGAAAACTACAATGCAGATTCCAAAACTGCAATGTAGTTTGTGCAAAACTACAATGCAGAACCTGTACAATGTAGTTTTGCAATACCATTTCTAAATCAAGACAAATGCATAGTAAGTGAGCTTTATAATAAGAAGTTGCAGCTAAATTAGATCATTGCCTGATATCAGATAATTGTAGGTCATGATTGCAAAAGTATATTAATGTGACTAAATTTACACCTCAGAATCAGTAATGTAGTTCATGACTAAACTTGAAATTAACAACTATATCTCCATTATAATTTGGTAGGCCAAAGTACATTTTGAGCATTTATAAAAAACAAGAACAGGAAACAGTCAAAATGAAGAGAAATTATGGAGTTGTTCTGAAATCATATGAAAGCAATCATACTTGTAATCAATTATCCTGAGAACTAGAGGATCTGCTTCCGGAGAAAATATTACCTACAAAAATGCATAAGAGATTAGTCTTCAAAACTATGTTATTATAAAAGCATCATTTCTAACTCAAATAAGAAGCTTTTGTATGAGACAGACAGACAGACAGACAGACAGACAGAGATGGAGGTGATGCAAATACTTCACATGAATATAGGGTTTGGCGAGACTAGTTATGCTCAAAACTCCAAAGTTCAGGTCTAAATTAATATTTTTCATCATGCTTTTCTTCAATTAATAACTATGTTCTAATTCAACATGTTAATTAATTTCAAGTATACATATATATATGTATATAATCTTTTGATTATTAGTTTATTATTATTTTGTAAAGCAAAATAATTTCCACTGCAAAGCTGCTCATCTGCAAAGCTCCATTGATTATTAGTTCTAATTCAACATGTCATCATACGCGCCAAAAGCTGCTCATCTGGACCTAACACTTATTGCTCTCTCTGAGATCATAGATTTCATCATACGCGCCAAAAGCTGCTCATCTGGACCCAACACCTTATTGCTCTCTCTGAGATCATAGATGTCATCATACGCGCCAAAAGCTGCAGCCTTGGCCTCCAGCTGTCAGTAACAACAGAGATCAGAGTGTTCCTCAATGACCTCTTCAGCAATGACTTCGATGATGGACTTTATTTCAGGCAGACTCAGAGCGAGGAAGAAGAGAGAGCTCTCTAGACTACGTCGTGATTTGCAAGGAAGAAGAGAGAGACTCGGCATGACGTCGTAGAGAAAGTGGGTGAGCTGATTTTGACAACGCTTTTATAAAAAAAAGAGTGAGATCTGATTTTGGAAGGCTTTTAAACAAAAAGGGTAAAATTGTTGATGTAGAAATGGACGTGGATCGGCCTCTACTATTTCCATGAAACCCTTTTCATGCCAAAAGGCTAATTGCTGATGTAGAGTGGAAGGAACACATAGACTCTGGTGGATCCAGTCTCTCCCAAGCAATGCATTGTAAGTGGTAGAAGTGGTGTCTACCACGAAAAATGCAATCTTCAGCTTCTTGGTTCCTACTATGACGTCCACATCTAGTATTCCATGAGTCTTAGTGATGCCCCCAGCAAAGTTGGTGACAGTCAAGCGTGTTGGAATTAGATTATTCTCTATTCTCCCCATCTTGATCAGCAACCTGTGAGGCAGAAGATTAATGGCTGCACCCCCATCTACCATCAATTTCGGGATAGGAACACCCCCAAAGTTTTCTGTTATGAACAAAAGTCTGAGGTGATTAGCCATTTCCTTTGTGGGTTTGGAGAAACAGAGTTGTTATGCAGCCAATTTCATGGCAGTTCTGCCTGCTTTGGCAGTAAGTGTTTGCTGTTCTGGCTCCTCTTCTACTTCTGCCAATTTGCACTCAAAGCTTTCCTGGGAGAGCACATCTCCTTCCATAGTGCTTCTTTGTCCTTCTGTTGCTCTAAACGTTTCTGGCAAGATAAAGACCATGTTAATGCCTAGATCACCTTGTAACAGGCTTTCTAATTCTGCACCGAAAGCCTCAATCTCTTCATCTAGTTCTCCATCGTACTCCATCTGTTCTTCTCCATATTCTTCTATCCAGTCTTCTTGCTCTCTTATTTCGAGAAGCCCAATCTAGTCGTCTACAGATGGTTCATAGCCCAACTGTTCCTCTTCATATTCTTCAGTCCAGTATTCTTGTCCTTCTACTGGAATAAGCCTGGATTGACTGAGGATGAGGCAGGATGGATGGAAGGTTTGCCTAGAGATTCTGTTTTTTCAGCTTTTCTGGTTGATATGTTGTTTGTTCAACTTGAGGAGCTACTTCTAGATTTTTCCCTCTTCTAGCAGAATTGGTCTCTGGAAGTACCTGCATGTCATCCCTGTTCTTGAGAAAGGTACAATATTACCTTTGAACTCTCCTCTTCTGTGTTCTGGTTAGTTCCAGACTTGGTCTACCACTCTTTCCAACAGAATACCACCTGCCTTCTATGATAGTTGCCAAGGTCTTATCATTTCCGAGCATCTTAATTGGTATTTCCTTCTTTGACTGCTCTGCCATTCTTCTGTTGCATTGGGCAGACCTTAGATAGTCATGTCTAGCTCTATCTCTAAGTGGAGCCAGAACTGGGCTCTGCTGGTATGATCTTCCAATCCTGTCAAAAACACTAGTTGTGGGCTGATTTTACCCATCCAGAGTTATCTCTAACTCACTATCACATTTACATTTGCTGCACAAAACTACCCCAGCTGAAATGGTTGCCTTTGGCCTCTAATTAGCTTATATCATGACTCTCCTGCCTCTGCTTGGGCTAGCTTCTACTGTTAGTTTGCCTCTCTTCTGTTCTGGGCAATTTAAGTTGACCATGTTGATTTGAGGTTGGGGAAAAGGATCTGTTGTTACTAAGGGAGGTTTCTCCGTCAGTTTTAGCCTTCCTGCTGTTATTCCTTCCTATATGTTATCCTTGAAAACAACACAACTGTGCGTGGAATGGTTCCAAGAGTTGTGCCATCTGCAATATTGTCGACCCTTGAGTTCTTCTGGCTTGAGTAATCGTGAGGTGTCTCTATTGCCTTCTGTAGCAGCATCTCATCAAACAAAGCATCAACCTTGGTTAAGTCAAAGGAATAGACTTTGTTCTGTACTGGTTTGTTTGGAACAAACCCTCTTGTGAATGGTGGTGGCTTCTAGTCCGTTGGTGGTTTTGTCAGAGCCTTGCAGCTGATGGGATGTTTTAATTTTGCCATTTCTGCCACTGCAACTTCTCTTTCTTCCCAGCCTTCTGTGCCTTCTTCTGATTCTACCTCAACCAGGTGTACTGAAGAAGATGGGGTTTTGTAATATGTGCCTTTGGAAGAGTTCCTCTTCTGTTGTTCTTCACTGAGCAGCTCCTCGTATTTCAATACTTTGTCTGCCAATTCTACCAGATCCCCAAAGAGCATTCCATCAAATCTCTTTCTCAGAGAGATTTTAAGGGCGGTTTGAGCCATTTGAATGAAGTGCCTTTCTTCCATCAGGATTCAGCATTTCATTTTGAGCTTTCTAAACTTGGTTATGAAGTCTTGGGCAGGCTCATCTTCACTCTGTTTTGAGGGCAGCAAGATCACTGATGGTGACTTCTGGCTAAATCCTGAACTAGTACTCATAGAAGACATTTTCCATCTGCTCCCAAGTTTGCACAGAATTGGCTGGTAAGTTAGTATACCAAGTGAAAGCTTGCCTAGAGAGAGAGTTTCCAAAAAGCCTTAGTTTTAACAGTGGGTTATTTTCTATGGTTATGCACTAGACAGAAAATCTGCCTATATGCTCAATTGATGAAGTGTAGGCGTCTTCTCCGTTGAACAAGGTGAAGGTTGGTATCTTTAAGCCCATGGATAGAGGTATTTTATCAATATAAGTCAGATATAGCTTTCTGTAGGTGGGCCTCTCTCCTCTTCTGACCTCAAGTTCCATCTCTCTTATCATTCTCTGAAGTGCCCCCATGTCATTTAGAGCATTGACAGGATGGGGATTTCGCCCCACTTCTGGCTGGTTGTGCTCGATTCTGTGCTCCATTCTGCATGGCCTGGGCAGAACTTCCTCCATGTGTTCTTCCTCTTCTTCGAAATCTAGATGATTCCTCCCGTTTGCCCCTAGTCTGTTCCTGTCATTATTGGCAAAGAGGTTAACTCCCCCTCTGCCTCTCCTACCTCTTGCTAGTGGAGAGAATGGATTGGGGTCCATCCTTCTAGGTCTGTAGGGTAACACAGCTGGTTACTCAGGCAGAACTGCCAAGGGTTGATCGCGTGGGGCCACTGGTTATGGAATAGGTGGAGGTTCTGGCTGATTCTGGTGGGCATGAACTGGTGCAGGGCCTTCTGGACAAACTAGAGCCTCATGGTCTTGGATAGGAAGGGCTCCTCCCCTCTGTCCAGTTTGGATTTCTCCTCGTCCTGGTATTTCAACTATTTGTGGGATGAGAGGGTTCTCTTGGTATGGCCATGCCAATCCTGGTGGACATCCATAAGGGAGGTCTAGCTACTGGACCACAACATATGGGTTTGGAATTCTGGTAATAGCAGCCTCACGGTCCTTCCTGAACTGCCTGTTGACTTGCCATTGCATCATGGCTGTCATGTTGTGTAGAGTATCCTAGCTCCTTTGGGCTGTGGCCTCCTGTCAAAACACAGCCTCCTGTATCTGGTTCAACCTTCTGGAACTAGACTTGGAACATCTACTCCTAGTATTGTCATGGGCTGATTGCCTAGCATCACTTTCTTCTGACTCAAGTCCTTCTTGGAGAGCTGCCTAATCTTTTTCCATGGCATAGCATGGATTCTGGCTAGAACTTCCAATATTCATATACTATAGGATTTTTCTAGGAATATGTATATTGAGAGGTCCCACTGGCCATGCCAAATTGTTCACCCATTTTAGATTCGTTCCTGTAATGGTAGGGTAAAGTTCCTCATTGTATTGAAAACCATTGACTGGTCAATAAGTCAACTTTCTTTTGTGTGCAAGCGTGCCATTACTAGCAGTAAAAACCTTAGCAGACTTCTTTAAAAATGGATAACTTGCGCCCTAAGTTACTGATTTCTAAACAAACGATTGTGAATTTGGGTAAGGAATATCTCTCAAGTAAGTTCTTTTCTTGCCTCAAATTGGTAAGGAGTTCACAATTTTTCACAGTACAAAACTGGTAGTTATAGCCAGAATAAATGATAAGAAAGTGAACTATTTTAGGCATAACTGCCTTTCACAAAGCTCAAAACAAGGAAGACCAACTCTAAAAAAGACAAAAGAGCGTTGGACTTCAGTTTCTGTCTGGATAAATGCTTCTGATCCGTGCTGGACTGGGTATATCTGTGCTGGATTGGACTGTCAACACCTTCAACCGTCAAGTTTTAACTATAAATCGATACCAACGTTTGAGTTTGGCAGAGCTTTAATTTATTTCAAGCCTTGGAAGGCTTTTGGCACAGGCAGAATTAGAGCCTCCTTGGTTTGAAAGGTGCAGAAGTGGCTGGATTTGCTGATTTATTGAGCTGGGGCTGCACTGTAGTACCTGTTTTGCTTGATCAGGGCTCTTCAGAAATTTGTTGAGGTTTTCATATTTGTAAAATCCGAACTCTACTTGATTTGGCTTATGTTGAACCAAATTTGTAACGAGAGAAATCTCGGTTTGAATGACTACTTCTCTGAAACTGAACTGAAGTTTAGAGATTCTAGATTATAGCTGACTTGTTTTTTTGTGGCTCAATGAGCTTTTGGTTGCTTCAGTGTTTTGAAGGTTTTTTAAGATCAAGTGATCATTTTGAGTTTTTGTCTTTGATTGATTTTTTGGTTGTCCTTTGATCTATTCACCTCCTCTCATATTTATAGGAAATGCTAGAGTGGAATTTTCAATCTTTAAAATAGGCGGTAGAATTTCTAAAAAAACTTGATCATTTTATTTTTAAATGTCAAAAAGGGAAGTTATCTATTCTGGCAAATAAACCATCAACAGTTAATTCTAAGGCAATCACTGTTTGGGCCAAAATCCTACGCACCCAGCCCAATGCTACAGAGCCCAGAATAACAAAGACAAAAACGCTGGGCCCGAGAAGTCTGGACTCTGAAAATAAACAGGAACCAAAGGTCCAAAATCCAACAAAAGCCCAGCCCAGAACCTATCTCAAGCTTAGGCTTCGAAGAAACTAAATTGGGCTTGGCATGATCAAAGTAAAAACTGGAAACCCAAAAGGAAACAGACCCACGTGATTTTTTTCTCTGACTTGGAAAAGCCAAACAAATTCAACTGGGTTGATAAAAGAGGTGACAGAGGCAGGCTAAAAAAAGGGACGTCTCTAAAATCTCTACCACCACAAGATCAAGACCCTTTTATATATTCAAAGATATTGTTTCTACTCCAAAGAAAGCATCATCTTTCAAGGAGTGCAAGGAATACGCAAGCTAAAGTTCTCAAAAAGAGATAAGCAGGAAAATAGGGAGTTGTTCAAACTGGAAAAGCAAACTGAACATCACGGTTTGAGCTCTCACAAAGGGGCAGTTGGAATTAAAGAGGGGAAAGGTTCTCTTCCAAAAAACAGAGAAGTGATTGGTCTTAAAAAGAACTGACTATTGAAAGCCTATATGTCAGAAATTGATAATAAATAAAAACCCTTCTTTTTTATATTTAAAAAAATGAAAGATCTTTTGAGAATTTTTGCCACCCATTATTGAAAGAAAGAAATCTTACTCCAGAACATTTTATTATAAAGAGAGGGTAAACAGAGCAGGACACTTATTATTCAACAATCAAACAAACAACCAAAAATCAGCCAAAGGCAGAAACTCAAAATGATCACTTGATCATTGAGAACCTTCAAACAAACTGGAGCAACCAAAAGCTCATTTGAGCCACAAAAGAAGCTAGCTATAGATCAGAAGTTCCAAAGTTCAGGCCAAGGTTCAGGCTTAGAGAAATAAGTCATTCAAAACGAGACTTCTCTTGTTACAAATTTGGTTCAGCAAAAGCCAAGACAAGCAGGGTTTGAGTTTTCACAAATATGAAAACCTCAACAAATTTTACAGTGCAGTTCCAGCTTATTAAGTCCTCAAGTCCAGCCACTTCTGCCCCTTCAGACTAAAGAAGCCGCAATTCTAACAGCTCAAAAGCCTCCCAAGGCTTGAAGTAGATAAAAGCTCTGCCAAAATTGAACTTTGGTATCGATTTATAGCTAAAGTTAAGCAATTAAAGTTGTTAACAGCTCAGTCCAGCATGAATGTACTCGGTCCAGCTCGGATCAGAAGTTTCTACCCAGGTAGAAATAGGATTCTAGCCGTCTTTTTTTGTCTTTCTAGAGTTGATTTTTCCCTTTTTAATTCTGTAGAAGACAGTTCTGCCTAAAACAGTCCACTTTATTATTATCTATTTGGCCAGAACTACCAATTTTATACTGTGATAAATTATGAAGTCTTTACCAGTCAGAGGCAAGAAAAGAACTTACTTGGGAGATATTCCTCACCCAAATTCACAATCGCTTGTTTAGAAATCAGTAACTTGGGGCGCAAGTTATCTGTTTCAAAGAAGTCTGCTAGGATTTTTCATTGCTAGCAGTGGCACGCTCGCACACCAAAGAAAGTTGGCTTGTTGACCAGCCAATGGTTTTTAAGGCAATGAGGAACTTTGCCCTTCCATCATAGGAGTAAAAACAAAACGGGTGAACAATCACTTCCTTGCTTTTCTTGAAAGAAAACCAACTCTGTTTGTTCTCTGTTTGTTCCTTGTAAAGAGAAAAACTCAATCTGCTATGATGGTCAGTTTGCTTTTCCTGTTTTAAACAACTCCCTTGCTCTCTACTTATCTCTTGAAATCGTAGTCTGCTTATTTCTTGGAAAGGCCACCTGTTTTGGTGTAGAGTTCCTTTATATATATAAAAAGGGATTTTGATCTTCTTCCTTTGGCTGCAAAAAATGGAGAAGTCCTCCTGTAACACCTGCCTTCATTAACTCTTTGTCAGCTCCTCTGTGATGGTTGAGATTTTTGACTTTTCAAAGTCAGGTAGCCACGTGGGTTTCGTTGAGAATAGACTTTGCAAAAAAAATCTGCTAACTTGTTCTCGGGCTTTTTGAGAGAAATGGTGAAATTTTTAGAGGCCCTAATCCAATTCTTTCTTCTAGATTTTTAACGATCTGCTTGGTGGTCAAATTTGCCATTTATTTGGCAATTTTACTAACTTGCTTTGTGTTTTTACTTTTCTACCACTTCGTAAAAAAATAAAAAAATAAAAAAACACATGGACATCTGGCACGGATTGGGCTTTTCCTTTGGAGTTAAAGCCCGGTCTTCTGTTTTCCAGTTCCTAGGCTTTTTGTGAGAAATGGGCTGCGTGTGAATTCTTTTAGGCCCAAACAGATACCAAGTCAAACAATATGAGTAGAATATTTTCATATGTATTTCATTCTTCGAAAGGAGGTATTTATAATACACAGTCATGATCTCTTGGACTACATAGGTCTAAGAGATTTGTGGTCACTCACCGTTGAATGTAAATTCAACGGTTCACTCACTCTTGCACTCCTTTTAAGAAACTTTTTTGAACTATTGGATTAACATCCAACGGTGAGTGACCACAATATCTTGGACTCCTGTGGTTCAAGAGATCGGGACTATTATAATACAATGTTACAAACCCTAGTAGGGTTATACTAAGAAATAAGAAAAGTCACAATCACATAATATCTATACAAAAGAAAATAAATAAAATCCTAATAGAATAAGAAGGAAATATCCTAATAGAACCTCGCCAACAGATATAGGGGCATAAACTTGTAATTTGCACAATTATAATTTGCATAATTATAATTTGCATAAAGGATAAAACATGTCAAGGAAATCCATAGCTACAATACAGTGAAGTGAAAACATTTTGACGATGTTGTATTTGGAAATTATTTTTGTGATTCGAATTTATTTCAAAGATGTTGCTGGGCCAAGTTGTTATCAGAGGTCCCCCCAAAAAAAAAGAAAAACACTCGTGCCCCCTACCCCACTTATAGAAAGAAACACCGGAAATTCCGATTGCGCTGCATGCATATTTTTGTTGTTATTGATTTCTTTTGATATTTATATACATTTAACATTGTAGGTAAGTTAATATAATATTAATTTTTGCAAAAGCGTACAAAATAGAAAGATTGAAATTTGAAACCCTCACTGACCCTTTCTCTGAAACTCCAACTGCAAGGACTGTGAAGCATCATTGGTCTTTCTTCCTTATACTGTAAGATTTTATTTATCTCAATTTTGTAGATTTATTTATATTATGTGAACAGAACATTGAACTTTATGCTGTGAAGAGAACAAGACGATTGATAATTTGGTTTCTCGGGCAGAAGGAAAAGAAAGAAGTAAAAGGAAGAAGTGGAAGAAGAAAGAAGAATCCAACCCAACCTAACCTTCTTCGCGAAGGAACACCTCGCGCAGCACCAACCACCAGGTCTAGCAACTCCAGCTACTCCAGCTTTCTTATTTTTAAAATTTGTTTTGTTTTTTCCCAGTTTTTTCCTTTTTCCTTAATTTTTTTAATTCTTGGATATATTTAACGGATTGTGTCGTATTGTGTCGACCCGCTTTTCTTAATAGGTATAAGAATACGACCTGAAACTGCAAACTAACCCTGTTTGCCAGGTCATCTCAATAGCTTAAAAAAGAAAGGAAATAAACGCCCACCAAACTCCTCCTTGACGCCTGCCAAGACCCTCTCAGACCAAAAGGAGCGTCTCTGCTTGTTTCAGACCCTCAGTCGCAGAAGCAATGGATTCTACTCAAAACATTTTGGTAAGCAACTCTTCTTAACAATTACTAAAAACCTACCTTTTGGAAAATTTGATTGAAACTTTCTGAATCCCAGTATTTTCTCTCAGCACAAAAGGAAGATAGAAAACTTGAAAGAAAGCAGAATAATTGTGATAATCTAGTTTGTGTTACAATTTCTTATGTTAGTCTCTATCTGATTGGCTGCCAAGAAAATTAGTACGAAATGATAAGCTTCTAAATTGTCAGATTGTTACGTATTTTCCTGCATTGTTGTGTTAACCAACCAAATAGATATACTTGAACTTTGTTAGATCAGATTCAGAGCAATTGTACCTGCCCTAGTGTTAATGTTGTCTCATTTCTACTTTTTTTTTTTTTTTGGTGGGAATTTCAGCTTGCTTCTTCTGGTGGCCTTCAAGTGGGAAGTAAAGGAGTGAGGAGGAGTTCAACCCTAATTTGTGCTCCAATAATGGCAGAATCAGTTGATAAGATGTTGATTGATATGGACAAGGCAAAAACCCTTGGTGCTGACCTTTTGGAGATTAGATTGGATCATTTAAAGGCCTTCAATGACAATGTTGATCTCAAGACCCTTATTAAAGAATCCCCTTTGCCCACTCTTTTCACATATAGGTATTTTACCGAAGATTTCTTATATGATCGAGCTTGTTTATGATAGGTGCTTTTCAAATTTGTTGTTGTAGTAGTATTAACAAGTTAGGGATTTGAATTGGTTCTATTGGGTGGATTAAGTAGTGCACCAGAACCAAAGAATTGTTAAAATACAAGAAGTTATAAACTTATTATGATCAAGAAGTGCGAAAGTGAAGCAAAGATAAGTTCGGTTCAAAATTAGTTGGAAAAACTGGTCAGTAATGGGTGTTTCGTGTTTAATTAGTATTCTAATGTAAAAATTTATAGTGACTTCCGGATCAGGAAAGAGTGCGATTGGCCTATGACTGATGAATAAGTCAATAGGCACATGTATTATATGCATATAGATCAATTTGGGGACAATCAGAATTTATCCAAAAGAAATTAAAATAACAAACAATTAAAACTCTGTGTGAAGCTTGATGTGCCCAATACCCGTTTCGCAAAAGTACTTGACATTGCCTTATATCTAGCCATGTGTTTCTTTGCTGATCATTAACAATTGTGTACTGTGATCACCCTAATAATCTGCCAGCGAGGTCATGTATCATATTATGTATTTTGTAGACCAAAATGGGAAGGTGGTCAGTATGATGGTGATGAAAAAGATCGACTTGATGCACTTCGGTTAGCGATGGAGCTTGGAGCTGATTACATTGATGTCGAGCTTCAGGTTCCTCTCTTATAAATGTATAACTATAAAACGTTTCTGTTGTTTGGCATGATGGAATTGTAAGATGTGTAACATGATCTCTTCCGTCCCGTCCTTCATGAATGCTAGATTCCGTGATTATAACGAGAACTTATCGAGGACTTTCTTTTTCCTTTTTGTTTTTAATTTTTTAAGTTTTTTGTTTCGTTGTTTGTTAGGATGATCCAAAAATTCATATGCAGGTGAAAAACATCAATTTTTCCCTATTGAACAAGTACTTGAACAAAAAAAAATGATTACATCTCATGGCTGAAAAAAATAATACATAAACAAAGGGAAAGCGATAGCATTTTATTCCTCCCAAGTCCAAACTAGTGAAATTTTTTTCAAGAGCTTATTATTGATTGCCGGATGTGTTATTAGAACTCAAAAACTTGTGCATTGCAGTATTGATGAAGAAGCCTGTGAATACATGTATTCTTTTATGCTTAATATTCTTACTATTGCCATCATGACAAAGATATTCAAATGATATTTATCTTTCCTTTTCCATTTTAGATTTGTCACACTGGGATTGTAAAACCTGAATTACCTTTTTGTCTTTTGGTTATACTGGAAGAGATCAAATCCGTGACCTAACCCTTTTTCCCACCCTCCTCCCACACCACTTGGGCTAACCCCAAGGCTTAAACCTGAATTACCTTTTAAAATGTTATCACCTTTCTTGAAGGTTGCTCATGAATTCATCGATTCCATATATGGAAAGAAGCCTGAAAAGTTTAAAGTTATTGTCTCTTCTCACAACTATCAACATACTCCATCTGTTGAGGCTCTTGGAAATCTTGTTGCAAGAATACAAGCCACTGGAGCTGACATAGTGAAGATTGCAACCACTGCCATGGATATCACTGATGTAGCACGCATTTTTCATATAACTGTGCATTCTCAAGTAAGCAGCTTAGGTGGTGTGCTCTTGCATTGTACTTTTAAATCTTTGCCCACAGTTTCTGTCCATGCCAAGCTGAATTTTAATCTGTTTTTGTAGTTACCATTTTATAATGCCAATATTTAGGATATCAAGTTGATGGATTTTGTAATCGACTGTATACATAGAACATACCTATGCACATATGTATGGTTGACTAAGGTGTGCATTTTTTTTAATTTCTGCTAGTAGTTACACTCTTTAAACATGAGTTGTGCCTTGGCACAACATTAAGTTACTCCGTTGCAGTTTGGAGGCTACGGGTTTGAAATGGGGGACAACCTTCCCTCAAGTGGGGATAAGGGTATTTACATTTGACCTTTTCTAGACTCTAGAATAGTGTGAGCCTCGTGTTCTGGGCCACCTTAATTCTATTTGAATATCACTGGATAGCATTTCCATTTGTTTAAATGATTAATATGATAATAAGTAAAGCCTTCTTATCAAATAATTGGGTTCATTCAGGGAATGAATGTTGGCAGATTACACCTCTTGTTTGAGAACTGATCTTCTCATGAATTGATGAAGAGAAAGAGTGACATCTTACTGTCATGCAGGGTAGGAGAACAGGATGCAAAGAGACTTGCATTACTCTGTCTCTCTTCATCTGTGGGCGCACACATGTGTGCCTGCATGAAATGTCTTCTCCTTGAGTCGTTGCATTTTTATTCTTCATATGATAAGAAAAAACTGACTCCTTCATGGAATTTCAGGTCCCAACGATAGGACTTGTAATGGGTGAGAGGGGTTTGATTTCAAGGATACTTTGCGCAAAATTTGGTGGTTATCTTACTTTTGGTACGCTGGACTCGGGAATAGTTTCAGCTCCTGGTCAACCTACTATGAAGGATGTATTACATCTATACAATTTTGCACAGATAGGGCCTGACACAAAAGTGTTTGGCATTATTGGAAAGCCTGTCAGCCACAGCAAATCACCTTTTCTGTACAATGAAGGATTCAAGTCAGTAGGTTTCAATGGAGTTTATGTACATTTGTTGGTAGATGACATTGCAAAGTTTCTCCAGACTTACTCTTCAATGGATTTTGCTGGATTCAGGTTCATTTTTCTATTGCTCATCCTTAGTGTCAAATAGAAATTGCAGTATCTATATACAGTTTTTTCGTGCTCTTTTTACATCATGATCACAGCTTGTAGTCTTCATTTCTAAAACAGCATTACAATTCCCCACAAGGAAGCTGCACTTAAGTGCTGTGATGAAGTTGATCCAGTTGCAAAGGTACTGAAGAAGCCATTCATGTTACGATGCTGATATTCTTCATCTGAGTACTTTGGCTTACCTTTGAGTCATACTAATACATGTCTTCTTCTTTTTTCAGTCATACTTTTTGATAATTTTTTTTTTTTTTTATGGTGATCAATATTCAGTCAATAGGAGCTATTAATTGCATTATAAGGAGACCAACTGATGGGAAGTTATTTGGGTTCAATACGGACTATGTTGGGGCTATTTCTGCTATTGAGGATGGACTGACAGGTTTGATCATGTTGTACTAGCTAAGTTTTTATCTTTCTTTATTCTGGCAAGAATCTTTCTGTAAGGTGTTCTGGGTCCAACTCTTCTTTTCTACAGGTTCACATAAAAGTGGCGGTATAACTGGTTCACCTTTAGCTGGTAGGCTGTTTGTTGTTATTGGTGCTGGAGGTGCTGGCAAGGCGCTTGCTTATGGTGCAAAACAGAAGGGAGCAAGGATTGCAATTGCTAACCGCACTTATGGTTCAGTTCCAGCTTTTCTTTCTTTTTTTTATTAGTTCATAAAATATTTGTTTTCATCTATCCTTTCACACCATTTCATTAACTTTTTTTTTTGGTGGGTGTTCTTTCAAATGGCTGATCAGAATAGTAAAATACCCACTTATGCATCATCTCAGCACTCATTTCTTTATTTTTTTATTAATTAAAAAAAGTAGATTATAAGTACATATGGTTGAAGGGCAGAATCATTTATTTGGAAAAAGCAATTAAGGATAAATCGAAAGTATGATACAAGGTCAGGGTGGATTTTGGTGAATTACTCTATTGTAGAAGATAGAGATCCTTTCTAATTGAGATTTGCCACCACCATTTCAATTGTCTCATTTTCCTTAATTAGTATTGTTTTATGTGTCTCCAACCCGCATTTGAGTAATCTCTTTGATTAATTTCACTTTGATGATTTTGTTGTTTGAAATATCCTTATTATTTGTTTTCATAATGTTAAACCCTTAGGCTTTACCACACTATGTAATTGTTCTTTGCCCTTTCCCATTGGCATAATGTCATAGCCTAGTTGGACTTATTACGGGATTTTGGTTGAGTGCATCAATATGTTTTTCCTAGGAGGGTTATTTAGGACAAAACTCAACGCTTGCTTTTGGAATGGTAGTGTTGGTAAGGCCTTTGGAGCTTAGGTGATTGCCCGTGGTGTACATTTCTTTCATATAGGGTGGGAATGCTACAGTGCGTTCCTCTGGGTATAAAGGTGGCTTTTTTGCGAGAATTGAGCTGATGTCAGAGTCAGGTTGGCATTTTATAGGGCTATCTAGAATTGTAAGAAGATTTGATTCATTTGCTGGATGAATGTCCTTATTTATGCAGGTCTCTGGCATCTTATGCACCATTTTGCTTTAGTTTTAGGCATTGATAACTTTTGAGAAGATTGTGTCAGATGTTTGATATGACCAATCTCTTTGAACTAAGTGCACATATTGAAAAAAATTTGATACCTTGGATCCAATTCAACCTGTATCCTTTCCTATGTTCTGAGAAATATATCAACTACTTTTACATCAAAATTATGACATTCAAAGCTTTGTGCAACCTTTGAAGTGTGCTTTATTGTAGTTTGTAGTATGATGTTCTAAAACTGGAGTGCGCTGCACCTCAAATCTTTGCTTGACATTTTGTGCAACCTTTGTATAGCATGTTAGCTACAAACCTTGTTTATTTTTATTTTTTTTCAATATTCTCCACTTCCATTTTCCCATTCAAAAACGAAATCACTGTGATTTTGTGTTCTTATGGTTGATTTTTATTTTGTTCAAGATCGAGCCAGAGAACTTGCAGACACAATTGGAGGAGATGCTTTGTCTCTTGCTGATTTAGATAATTTCCACCCAGAGGAGGGCATGATTCTTGCTAACACAACATCTATTGGAATGCAACCAAAGGTTGATGAGACACCCATTTCTAAGGTTTGGCGCCCTCCCATTCTGTTGAATTATAAATCATCGGCTGGCCTTGTATTAAAATATTTGATCATATTTGAATTTGCATATGATCGTTATGATTGTTATGTTCAGCAAAATGTGGACAGCCATATGAATGCATTAATTCTTTTTAGTTCTACCAACTTAAAAGAAATTTTCTTCAAATGTTTTCTTTTTGTGAAGTTTTTCATTGTAACACACTTGTGTGCAACACCTAGCATTCTAAATTCAACATTCTTTTAACTTGACAAACTTTTAGGTATCTTCGTAAATAACATAGTGAGATTATTGGTGAACTGGCCAATAGAAATAAAAACTCAACACGACTTTGAAAGGATAGAGTTAGCACAATTTGTTAAATAGATGAAAGAAAGTTACTTCAGATGATTTTATCATTTGCAATCAATGCCAGGGTAGAGTGCGGTAGTAAGTGTAGCTAACATGAAGATGCCTAAGAATAACTTGGATTAATGTGATTGAGGATTTCTGACTATGCATGGTTGGTGGTATGCTGGTACCGTAATGTATGGGGATATCTAGTGTATATGGAGAAAAGGGGCTAAAAATGCGTCTCCAAGGAGTTGACATATGAAATAGTAGTGCATTCGGATTTGACACATACATAGCTCAGCTTATCACCATCTAACCTGATGAAAATTTGTGAAAATTTGGTGCATACAACATATCTTTCAAACTGCATAAACCACAATTCAAGATCACATGAACACTAAGGTCTCCTTTGGTAACCATGTAGTTCTCACTTTTTAGCTAAAGATAGAGAACAACATATGGGAGAATTGAGGGAGAAAGGTGGGAGAAAGAAGAGAGGAGGAAGGGAGGATGGAGAAACAAAACTTGAAAAACAAAAAAAACATTTTGAACTTGTTTTTAGTTTTCGTTTTCTGTTGCGTTCCACTAGATTTTCTCCTTCCTCCCTTCTCCTCCCTCTTTTATTCTTTCACCCATATATTTTCCTTCTATTTGTAAGTAAAAAACCAAATACTGAAATGGCTGCCGACCTGCATTAATGCCAGAACTGTTTAGCCAGAATCAAACAACTCCAATAAAAGTTGGGGTTTTTTTGTTTGGGTTGTTTGGGTACCTAAAACCCTGACAATCCTAATGGACAACTTTCAAGATTGGTCCACAGTCAAATTTCTCTAACCTCTAAGCATTATCAATTTAAGGCACGTTATGACTTTGAGATATATAGGTTCCTCCAAAGCAAATTCCAATCTTAAGCTATGTGTGTCAAGCGTAGTGTGTGCTTATAAACAAAGATGCGTAACTCAATACTGTGATTCATTGTCTCTAGTCTTGGTGCTTTGGAGTCTCTGCCCCATTTTCTTTATATCTTTGTTAACGTATTTCACCCTCCATTTGGATTTCATGACCTAGGGAAGTTCACGCCTCTATATCCCAAAAGTACTAGTTACTAATGAGACTCCCTGCAATCGCGTACATAACCCATATCGACCTAGAAAGCGTACACCACCTCAGTGATATACCCTAAAAGGACTAGTTACTAATGAGGCTCCCTGCAATCGTTTATATAGCCCAGATCTACCTAGTACAGAACTGAAATGGGATTTAACACATGCTAGCCCAATCTGGAGTACCACAGTTTTAGCATTTCAACGATTAATGAAATTTTCCATACCTAAAATCCTAAATTCTACTATCTCCTCCTTTAACAATTTTATGACAAACCTAAGTTAGGAAAACCCACACATTTAATCTCATACAAATAAGTCTTCGTCAACATATTCACTCATACCTAGAAGTGGGTGTTTATTATTTAATAAGGATCAAATGTGTAGTGTGTGAACTATATTGAGCTATGTAAGTCGAGTATCAGTGCCTGCTATCCTTATACACAAAAATGGCAAGTTAATCACGATCCACAATCAATAGAAACAGACAAAGATTAGAGATGTGAAGCTTACCCGTGATCTCTTTCACCAATGAAGAGGTGAGCAGACTCACAAACATCCACTGCACTAATACTGAGAAAAACTCTCTATTGCCACATTGAAAAAGGAGGAGTATCACCCCTTCACCTATCCAGAGCCTTTGTTAAGCTTTGGGTTTCACCCTTCTTTTGTAAGATGCAAGGTGTAATTGAAAAAGCATCAACGGCTTTTTTTCAGTACTTCAAATTTTGAGTTTTGACAGGGGTACGGATAAATCCCTAGGATTGATCGACTGAGGTAAGTTACTGGTCAACCACAATGATTGGTCAGTACATCGAGATTCTTTGTGTCTTTTATTGGAGACCTCTGTTCGACCAGTAGGTTGCCTTAGTTGATGCTGACAACCAGCCAATGGCCCAGTCGACCAAACTACCTTCTGGATGATAAGAATGTCTTTCTAATCAGTTTTCTGTGTTTTGATTTTCCTACTTCTATCTGTCTACTTGAGTTCTAATTTTCCAAGGGTCCTAGACATGTTCTAAAATATTGTGATTATCCCAGACCCTGTAGACCTAACTTACCTCTACTTCTTGGTCAAGAAACTTATCCTAGTTCGGTCTTCTAATCCTAATCTAGACCTTGAAGTACTCTTGCAGCCGCACTCAACTGTCTTAACTCTGTTTCGATTGTGGTAGTTCTCTCTTGATGTCACCTTTAATCTCAATGCTATTTGTTTGTAGGGGCCAGATTTTTTCTTTTTTTTTTTTGTTTTGTTTCAGTTGGTGTGTTTTGTGCATCTTTATGTTAAGTTTGTTATATCTTATGTTGAGTAATGATTGTCTTCTGTGGACCACTGGTCTACTTTGGTTGCGCCTTTCAGTTTGTATTTTTATATATTGATTTTGTTTCCTAACAAAAAAGTTTGTTGGGCTCCCTTTCTTAATATCTTCGTTAACGTACTGGACCCTTATCTGGATATCATCGTTGTTCCACACTAGAAGCTTAAAGGGTGGGTTCTTATTTACCTGATCTCATTAAGCCATTGACCTGGGAAAAAAAAAACAAAACAAAAAAACAATACGGCCCGTTTAGGTTTTGAGTTAAATGATTAAAGGCCACCCAAGAGCAAAACTATATTTGGAAAAAATCATTAATTCCTTTCATATGATGAAATTAAGGAGGCAACCTCGATAGATTAAAACTAAGGAAACTGGTTAGTTAGGTCTTTGGGTTTTTACCAGTTTACCAGATTCAAGTGTTTTTTTTTTTTCTGGACAAAATTACCTGGAAAACCCATGCAGCAATAATAGTCTTTGAAGATCGAACCTCAGACCTCTAGCTATGAAACCAACTTACACCATATTCTATTGTTGTTTCATGTTTCACAAAGTTGATCAAATGCTATTTAGTGATTCATCAACTTGCTGTCACTTTCAAAGGCAATAGATTTCATTGGCTTTCTGTTTTGGCAGCACGCTCTGAGATCTTACTCGTTGGTTTTTGATGCTGTTTACACCCCCAAAATGACCAGACTCTTGAAGGATGCTGAAGCATCAGGGGCCATAGTTGTTAGTGGGTTGGAAATGTTCATTGGACAGGCATATGAACAGTTTGAGAGGTTCACTGGGTTGCCTGGTAAGATTAACCTGTATCACTTGTTAATATAGTTTCAATTTAATACAAAATTTACATTCTATCAACGTGCATCAATTCTTATTGGCTATTTTCTTCTTTGAACTGTAATTTGCAGCCCCAAAGGGACTCTTTCGGAAAGTAATGGACAATAGCTCTTGAGGTTTGTTTGGCTAATTATTATTATTACTTTTATTATTTTCCTTGAGCAAGTTTGTGTGCATCTTTTTTTGACATTTTAGCACCTCTTTTTTATTCAAAATACTGGTTATCGCTTCTTTGTAGTGTTCGTGCCCAGGGATTATAGTTTTATGCAACTCTCCATTGCTTTATGCCTGTCACCGGAGTCTTCTAACTCTTTGTTATACTCTACGCCTCTATCAGGCATAACGCTCTGTCATTTCTTTTCTGGAGCTTTCAGTCTGAAAGAATAAACACTTCGTGCATGCCAAACAGCCAAACACCCTTGCTGCTGGTAATGTCTTGTGTAACAAGCCAGACGGGCTTGTTTCGTTGTCCTAAAGGAGCCATGCTGCGCTCAGTGAAATAATCTGGACTGGGTTGGGAATATTCTAATGCAATTAGTCAAGCAAACACAAAATATGGAGCATTTTACCTTGAAAAGCTCAGGTTGTAATATAATTATGTGCATGAATTTATGGGAAACACACAAATAATGACAACTACATTAGAACTAAAAAAAAAAAAAAAAGAAACAAAACATTAGATGACGTAGTTTTAATTTAATGCCCTTGTCTGAACAAAAACAAGGACATCCTGATAGGGATGGTACAATAAATACATATATAAATAAAATGAGAGCAATGATTTTTTTTTTGTTTTGGACGAAAAAATGAGAGCAATGTCGCTCCTAATATCTACATATAAAATTTACACTCAATTTTATTCAACTTTATTTTCATTTGACATGGTTTGTTCAACTTGCAAAGAGAGAACCCGCAAACAGTACGTGCAGTTCAGTTGCAAGGATCGAAATATCACCCACTACATGTTTTGTCATCGCTCTTACCAAATGCCCTCGATGATTACGTACTACCACCCCAAAATTTGATATTTAAAATCTAAAATCTAAGCGATTTACTAATTCGAGACTAAATGGTGATTCTATACCATAAACAACTAACCATTTCAATAAATCGAGTGCAAAATACATCAAATTAAGTAGAAGTGAAATTTTCTCGATGCGTCCCGTACAAAAATGAACTCAATGCATATCAATTATAGGGCTTAATTGAGCAACTGGTATAAAAATTATAGTTTTCTTTTTTCTGTATAAGCCAAACGCAAAACCCTTGATAATATAAGTAGAGTAACGCTACGGGCACCAACTTGTTTACCAACTTTTGGATACCAACACATGTGGCACATGACATGGCAACCTATGTCATCTGCCACCTCATTTATTTTAATTACATAATTTATTATATAAATAAAAGAATTTCTTTTTCTTTTTCTTTTTTCTTTTTTCTTTTTTCTTTTTTCGGTGTGAAATTCTTTTATTTATATAACAAATTATGTAATTAAAATAAATGAGGTGGCAGATGACATAGGTTGCCATGTCATGTGCCACATGTGTTGGTATTCAAAAGTTGGTAAACAAGTTGGTGCCCGTAGCGTTATTGATATAAGTAAGGCTTATAAATAATATATAAAACAAATTGGAAAGTCTTTTAAGGTAAAATAAAACTAAATAAATAAATAATAGGTAAATAAAAGTAAAAGAAATTAAGATTATAAAAGTAAGTATGTTACGGTGAAGCACGTCAGAGACAATGTCCTAAAGCCTTTGTAGCCTCCCTACGTGCAGGTGTCTACAAGACTTCAAGATACGACCCTTAATACACAGGCTCAAGGTCCGCTATGAGAACTTTCACAGTCGGATATGGGTCTCCAAGTCACAGAATCGTTGCCCCAAAATAATAATATAGTACAAATTGTGGTGGTGATTGTGGTATGTATTATTATGGTAGTATGGTATTGTATTAGTATTTGTGTTATGTAGTTGTATGTCACATGTGAAGAAAAAGTGGTCTTTTATAAGCATTTAAGAACATGTAACCTACTCTATGTGAAAAGTAAGTAATATAACACTTAGGATTTTAATAACCTGACCAATATGAAAAGTATTTTTGAAAAATGAAATTTATAGTTAAAACCCTAAAAATTAAAGAAAAAGAGGGAAGAATGAAATTGAGAAGAAATAAACATAATATGCCTCTTACCTGAGTCTTATGGCTTCTCATAAGTATACTGCAATTGATTCAACAAGAAAAAAATAATACGAAGAATAGAAGAGATTCAAGAGAAGGAGAACTCTGTGAAAGAGATGGCATGAAGAAGTAAAGGGATGCGAAGGAGAAAACGCACAAAGAGAAAAGATTGCGTGAAATAGATTGAAGTATTTTCGGAAGTTTGTAAATTTCATTAAACCCAGTACCTCTTCGAAACTGATTCCCACATAATCAGAAAATGAAAGCACCTCATTTGTTGTTTTCCCTTATAGTTTTCTTTCACATCAATTTTTAACAATAAGTGATTTTCTCATAGTTTACCAAACTAGCTGAGCTTCCCAAATTTTTTAAAACATCACTTATCACCCCAAATAAGTAATGTCAAACGGGCACTTAGGTGTTATATATGCATATTGAAGAGATGTACCATTGGAAAACTCAAATCAATAAATCAATAATGTATATGCGAATTTATCACCAGATGAGTCAACAAGATAATACTATGCATAAAACATGTTGCCTTGAAAACCCAATTCTCAAACAAAACAAATGGAAAAACTTATCTGGCAATGCCAATCATTCTTGCGACATCCCTCTGAAAAGTTCTTTTTGGATTTTGCCCCTAAAAGATAATGTCTCGGTGTAGGTAGGTTGTATGGCAGCCCTACTCTTCAAGATATAACAACTTATGACTCTTGTAAGTAGGGGTGGCGCGGTCCGGTTCAGTCCGGTTCTCACCTTAAATCGAAATCGAAACCGATACTATATAACCCGTCTGCTTTAGGCAAACAAATTCAAAAACCAGCCGGTTCGGTTCTGACCGGTTCGGGTTTTGAACCGGATTATTAATTTAATTTTTTTTCAAAAAAAATTATAATAAATAACTTATTTTTTTGGCTTAAAAAGTAACAAATAATCCAATTCATACATTTAGAATTTTTTTGAAGTTGAACTTGGAAAAATAGTAATTATAAAATTTAAAATATGGCATCATATTTTAAAATTTTGTAAAAATAAAAATATATATATTACCGGACCGGTTCGGTCTGGTCCGGTGCGATGTCGTGTAAAATCGGAACCGGTTGGAACCGATTTGGTCCGGTTTGTTGACTTTTTTGGTCAACCGATTTTTTTCACCGGTTCGATTTGGTGTTCCGGTTTTCCGGTCCCGATGTCCACCCCTACTTGTAAGCGTACACTTGCATTGCTCATATCCTGTGAACACTTGAACCTTTCCCAGGAAAAAAAATGTGGATGAACAAAATAATAATAATAATAATCATCATAATAATCATAATAATAATAATTATTATTATTATAATAAAACATTTCTCGAAATATGCTGCTCTCCCTTTTCTAGCCAACTAGTTAAGGCTTTTATAGTAGTGGATTGCCTCCCAAATCATAGTCAAACCAAGGTGTTAAACTGCTGCATATATACTACAAAAATTGTACCTTTTTCTACCAAATTCAAAACAATGATAGCCAGCAAAATAAAGAATAATTAGGCTCAATAAAACTTGCAATAATATCACATAAACTCTCTGCCAGTTTTGCAAAATTAATAGCCATAAATGAAAAAAAAAAAATTAATATAGCTACTGAATACAAAATAGGCCAAAACTAAAGTTGATGCAATATTAGATTTTGAATTCAAAACAATTAAACTACAAAAGAACTGTTTGCATGGTTTTTTTTTTTTTTTCCTTTCAAGAATTTGAAACCAAAGTAAATAGTATACTACAAAAATTTGCGAAAATGCAACAATTAATATTCAAATCAAATTTGTCTTTATAGAAAGGAAAATTTAATTGTCTGTTGACCAAAATGCAAGTTACTTATAGTGGCAGCATCTTTGTAAAGCTCAAATCGACATCACAAATGCAATGGTCTGGTCCCATAATCAAATATGGTTAGGCCCTTCTTTTTTTTTTTCTTTTCCTTTTCAATTAACTGATATTTTGATACTTACTTAGTGCCCGTTTGACATTACTTATTTGGAGTGATGAGTGATTTTAAAAAAAAAAAATTGGGAAGCCCAGCCCGTTCGGTAAACTATAAGAATCAGTTATTGTTAAAAATTACTGTGAGAGAAAGCTATAAGGGAAAGCTAATGAGGTGCTTTTATTTTATGATTATGCAGAAATCAATTTTGAAGAGTCGCTGGGTTTAATGATTATGTGGGAATCATTTTCTAATTATACGGGAATCAGTACCAACAACACTTATAACAAAAAGTTTACGAAACGTCAAACTGCTTTCTCTCACAGCAAATCTGACAGTGATTATTTTTACAGCACAACAATACCAAACTGACCAAAGATTGAAACTACCATAAATTAGATTTCTTATCCCTGTGTCGATGTGTGACTGAATTTTAGCATTTGACTTGCCCGTGTTAACTAGAAAATAAATAAGTAAATAATTGAAAATTTGTGTTGTAGGGAGAGTGGTTAAATAAAAGAATCTTAAAGCAAGAGAACGTTGTCAAACTCCTGTTCTTCACTTAGACCGAAAGCAATATAAACTCAAGCCCACCTTAAAAATAAAAGTTACATCTATACTAGAACTAGATAGTTGGGTTTCTAAGTGTTCAATAAATTCTTACTAGGTACAACAATGTTTATCTCATATAACAAGGAAACTCATATGCAAGAAATAAAACAACCAACCGATATTTTGAAACAATACTAAATTATATAAAAATGAAATTACACAGAATTAACAGACGTTCTATAGCTTTAACTTGAAACTTATAACAACTTCAGTTCAAGAGGAAAATAATTTTAACATACAAGGGCTTTAGGTTGTTATAAAAATTATAGTTTTCCTTTTTCAGTATAAGCCAAACGTAAAACCCTTTATAATATAAATAATATATAAAACAAATTGAAAAGTCTTTTAAGGTAAAGTAAAACTAAATAAACAAATAATAGGTAAATAAAAGTAAAATAAATTAAGATTATGAAAGCAAGGTATGCACATCAAAACGCTATTCTAAAGCTCTTATAGCCTCCCTACGTGCAGGTGTCTACAAGACTCCAAGATATGGCATAGGCTCAATGTTTGCTATGAGCATGTTCACAGTCAGATATAGGTCTCCATGGCACAGAACCGTTGCCCAAAAATAATAATATAAGTAGAGTGTTGGGGTCTTTTTCCATCGGAAGGCTCTTCTGGACATGTTGATTCTTGGATTGCCGTAGAGTGGTGAATCAAGCCTTTATTGCCCCTTTTTCTGAGTTAGCGAGAACTAGGTCCAAAGTATCCTGAGGGAGAAGCAAGTCCTAGGGGTGTACTTTGTTCTTCTTCCAGCGGCTGTTCCGGCAGTTCGAAGAAGAGTTGAAGATGACTTGCTGATATTGATATGAGATTATATGAGCTTGGCATGAGAGCTTGGAGTGTGGGAGCTAAAGACCCACAAGTTTAGCAAATGAGAATGCATGTGTTTGGCGTGGTGTTGGATATGTTTGAGTTTGGGTATTGATAATTTGTTGTTTGTGGCTATGGCTATATGGATTTAAGAGTTTCAAGAGAAGGAGGATGGAAGGAAAAGCTTGAAGTTTGAAGGCTATGGTGTTTAAAGCTTGGAAGAAAGGAAAAGCTTGGAGTTAGGTGATGCTTTATGGATTTAAGAGTTTCAAGAGAAGGATGATGGGAAGAAAAGCTTGAGGCTTGAATGCTATGGTGTTTATAGCTTGGAAGGGTATGAGAAGAAAGTTAAAACTTGGAGTTATGTTTGGTGAGGCTTTATAGGGAGAATGGTTTCAAGGAAAGGAGGTTATAGTTGGGGTGCTTGTAACAGCTAGGAAGGAGGTGTGATGATTGAAGAAGGGGGTTTATGGCTATCGGGATGCTTGCAGCAGCCAAAGCAATAAGTTGTTATGATGCTCCAGCAGCTAAAGGAAAGGCCTGATGGCTGAAGAAGGGGTTGATAGCTATTGTGTTGCTTGCATCAACTGAATGAAGAAGTTTGATGGTTGGAGAAAAAATGGTTATGGCTGCTGGAATGCTTGCAGCAGCTGAAGAAAAGTGAGTACTCATGGTTGCTGGGAGGCTTGCAGCAACCAAGAGAGGTTGGTTTTGGCTGAGCAATGCCTCCCAATTTTTAGAAGGTGAAGGCTCTCTTTGGTTTTCAATAGGTAAAAGGAAGTGTTGGAGCTAGTCTATTTCCAACGGGTAAAAGGGAGCATTGGAACATTCTTATTTTCAGCAAGTAAAGGTAGGCATTGGAAAATGACTATTTCTTTTAGGTAAAAGAAAGTGTTGGAATTGACTTGTTTCCAGCTGATAATAGGGAGCATTGAGACATTCTTATTTCTAGCAGGTAAAGCTAGGCATTGAAAAATTATTATTTTCCTATGGATAAAAGAAAGTGCTTGAAAAATATCTCATTTGCTCACCCACATTGGAGAACTCCAATTAATGGGCTTGGACTTTGGTGCTCCCAAGTAGCTAGCCCAAAGTCTCTATTATCCAAGAGCTTCCTTGGATCTTATGAACCTCTGTAACCTTCCACACCACAATCCCTTGTGCAAACCCCATAAACCACATGACTTGGGTTCATGTGAGCTTGGTAGGTGATCGACATATGAAAAATGTATTATTGGTTTGACATGACATGCACACTATTTTTATATTTTTTTAATGAATTAATTCCCAAAATACCTCTTAGATTAACGCATGACCAACATTATACGCTATATTGGACTTTAAATATCTTTGGGCTTCTCGTGACTTTTTTGGGCCTCAACATAGAAAAAGTATAAAAGGTAGAATATGAGAGAATCAAATTGTGGTATGTGGTATTGTTGGTATTGTGGTAGTATGGTATTGTATTAGTATTTGTGTCGTATGTCAAAAGTGAAGGAAGAGTGGCCTTTTATAGGCGTTTAAGAACATGTAACCTTCACCACATTAAACTAAAAAAATTAAGGCATTCATTATAGAATAAAACCTTAAAATTAAATATTTATAACCCTCACAATAAATAAAATGAAACAGCCAAAAGAATTAAATAAATCAAAATGATAAATTTTTTTAAAAACCTTTTAAAATTCCAACACTAACTACCTCTTAGTCTAATGATATTTCTCTTGTCAATATTGGAAGATGTCCCAAATTCAAATCCTCCCATCCCTAATTTATTTATATAAAAAAAAATATATATTGATTGAGCTTATATGTAATATGAACTCTATAACCATGTCCTCCGTATACAAATAACTACAGCTAAAGTACATCAAACCCATAATGATCAAAATATAAAAGGCTTGCTGTTGGTAAAAATAATAATAATTGCTATATTTATAGATATTTCAAAAATAAAATTACATTATAAATTCGTAAATAAAAAAAATATATAATTCAAAGTATGAAAATTTTATAGATGATCGAGTCTAGAACTTGGTACTATAGTCTTAAGACGAAATTGTCTGCTCACTAGTGCTTCTAGGATTTATTTGGCAAATATGTCCCAAGATACAACAATTGAATTCTTGTGCAAGCAGCACTGCAATCCCCAAAGATATTTTTTAACTCTGTCACATTAAAACTCGATATTTCTAAGAATGAAAAGTAGAAAAATACTAATAAGGTCTTTACACTATGTGTTGCCCATCAGTGATTGAGTCCCACCACCAACAACTCCGTGTTAGTGGAAAATCTATAAATTTGAAAATATCTAGAGTTTGCTCTAGTCCTGAGTGTGAGGATGGCCTCTCCCTCCCCTAAACCTTTTTGTTCATAAAACAATGAAAAACACAATTTAAATGAATTGATGTGGACTTGCATTTATTTATTTATCTGTGTCAGATGCCTCAGTTTGAAAACGACACACAACTTTCACCAAAAAAATAAGAGAAAAGGACACAACTTAAAACTGATGGCCCATTATGACATACATGACTGAAAAATAGCAACTCTTCGTAAGAAATAAAACTTCCAAGTCACATTCCAGACAAAAAAACACACCTTTCATATAACACGTTTATTTTCATACATTTTTCTCTCTATCTCTCAGCGCATAATGAGTCAATATAAAAGAAAAAACATTTAAAAAAATGTACATGAAACATAAGATAGGCAAGTTTTTTTTCGCTGTTCAAAAAATGTACCCAAAAAAAAAAAAAATCCTATAGAATTCTAAATGAATTGATGGGATTTGTCTTCTATATTTGTAGGCATTTAAGATGCCTCAGTTGAAAAAAGACAAGTTGACCCACTGTAAAATAGACACGTGGGGTTACAGCCTCAGAATGGTTCAAACCGGCACACTAATCAAAATATCAGCAGCCCTCTTTTCGTTACAATACAAAACATTTCAGTTGAACATTTTGTTTTAATATTATTTTTAATTTGGCACACCACATGGGTGCTCTGGTTAAAAATGTACACGTTTCAAAATCATTTCACTCACACTAATTTCCATTTTTTAACACCTACTAGTCTTCTCTCAGGTAAGAATGGCCGCAATCCAATTAAGTTTGGTTGGTCTAGTTTCTTAAATTTTTTGACCAGCGGCTGAGACGGCCTAATCATATTGTCCAAGTTATTATACACGTTATATTTACAAAAGAAAAAAAAATTAGCGAGTCGCCTAAAGATGCTTTAAGTTTGAACGTATCGATAAATAAAGAATGTTGCTAAATGAATTCTAAAATTAACTGAATACACATTAGTAATTCAATAAATAATTTTATAGTAATGTGTACTCAATTAATTTTGAAATTCATTTAACAACAATCTAAATAAATGTTCTTAACTACTTAAACTATAAGTCCTTTATGTCGTAGCATCTAAGTTTATATACACAAATATCATTTCAATCAAGAAAAAAAAACTTTCACATGAATTTACTCTACAAACATGATGGACTTATTACCAACCCGTTGTGATGTGGGGTCATGGCTCACGCACGGGAGCCCTCAATAATTCGGACCCCTTGCCCAAAAAAAGGATAATATCAGAATTTGACCTCCCAATCAGGTAATGCCACGTGGGCATTATGGTATAAGAGAGGACGGTTCAAATCTCCCTCTTAATTACGGATGCGCAACACAGCACACTCTGCTTTGACATTCTTTCCTACTCTTTTCTCATCTATCTCAGGTCTCAGCTGAGCTCTCTTCTCTTTCACTCGTTCTCTTGTGACATTATGGTAACTGCCTCTGTGCCTTTTGATCTTCCTTTCCTCCTTTCGTCTTTGGGTTCATGAATAATTTGAAGTACATTATCAGATATTTGTCTATCTGATTCGTTGCCAAGAAAATTAAGCAGGAAACAGAGAAGCTTATAAACAGTCAAACGCTACATATATTTTCCTGAAATTTTCTCAGCAACCAAACAGATATCATATATATACTTGTCTGATAAAAGGGAAAGCAAGAAAAACGCAGAGTGTTTTGCACCGACAATTATGTGAATAGAATTTTCTCACTTGTTTTCTTTTTGGTTGAGTTTTAGCTTAGTTCTTCTTGCTCTGATGCCCTGAAAGTTGGAGTTGAGGGGATGATGATGAGGAATTCGACTCTAGTTTGTGTTCCGATAATGGCCGAATCAGTGGGTGAGATGGTGACTGATATGGGCAAGGCAAAAGGCCTTGGTGCTGACCTTGTGGAGATAAGATTAGATTATTTGAAAACATTCAATCACAATGAAGATCTCAGGCGTCTAGTTAAAGAGTGCCCTTTGCCCACACTTTTCAGTTATAGGTACTTTCCCCAAGAGTTCCTTACGTTATTGAGCTTGTTTTATGGTAACCATAGAATTGTTGGGATACAACAAAGAATTTTCCAGCCAGCTCCCACCTGACATTATGTGTACTTTTTCTAGGCCCAAATGGGAAGGTGGTCAGTACGATGGGGATGAACAAAATCGACTCGATGCACTTCGATTAGCAATGGATCTCGGAGCTGATTACGTTGATGTTGAGCTTCAGGTTGCTCTCTAACAAATGTATATAACTTGAAACAATTTTTGTTTGTTTTTAATGGCATAAGAGAAATTTGGCTCTTTCATTACTTGTCTTTGAAGGTTGCTCGTGAATTTATTAGCTCTATAGAAGGAAAGAAGCCTGAAAGGTTAAAAGTTATTGTTTCTTCTTACAACTTTGAAGAGACCCCATCTGTGGAGTCTATTGGCAATCTTGTAGCAGCAATGCAAGCCACTGGAGCTGACATAGTGAAGATTGCAACCACTTGCTTGGATATAACTGATGTGGCACGCACTTTTCAAATCGCCGTTCATTCTCAAGTAAGCAGAGTAGGTAGCATGCTTTTTTGCATTGTGCTTTTTAAGATTTGCCCATCATTTCTTTTTGTTTAGGTACCGTCAGGATGTGAAGAATTGGCCCATGTCGGAAAGTTAAGAAACTTTGCTAGCGCTTATAAGGAGTTAGGCTACTCCCCAGATTGCCAAACTTCCTTGAGATACCATTTTAATGATGCCAATCTATTTGAATCGTAGCTGAATGGATTTCTAACACACTTTCTCTGGAATTTCAGGTTCCATTGATAGGACTTGGACTGGGTGAAAGGGGTTTGATTTCACGGATACTTTCTGCAAAATTTGGCGGTTATCTTACTTATGGAATGCTTGAGCCAGGGACAGTTTCAGCTCCTAGTCAACCTACAATCAAGGATCTAATACATCTATACAATTTCAGACAGATTGGGCCGTACACAAAAGTGTTTGGCGTAATTAGCAAGCCTGTTAGCCACAGCAAATCACCAAAATTGTACAATGAAGTGTTCAAGTCAGTAGGTTTCGATGGAGTTTATGCACATTTGTTGGTAGATGACATTCAGAAATTTTTCCAGACATACTCATCCATGGATTTTGCTGGATTCAGGTTTAATTTTCTATCGAGTATTACTCTGTTCATGCTCTTTTTACTTCAAGTTCACAGCTTGTATTCTTCGTTTCTTACGCAGCGTAGGCATCCCTCACAAGGAAGCTGCACTTAAGTGCTGTGATGAGGTTGATCCAGTTGCCAAGGTAGTGAACAAAACCCTTCATATTATTAAGATGCTGGCAGTTTCTGTTGGACAAGTTTTGGCTGCCTTTTAAATCATACTTGATTAAAATCTTGATCAAAATATTCAGTCAATAGGGGCTATAAATTGCATTATAAGGAGACCGGCTGACGGGAAGTTATTCGGATTCAATACCGACTATGTTGGTGCTATTTCTGCCATTGAGGAAGGACTGAAAGGTTTCCTCTAGCAATGCTTTTACACTTGATTATTTGTTCTTGTAATGTGAAGCTTAGGGTTTTTGCACGTGTTTTTTACAGGTTCACATAATAATAGTGGCAAGAACACAACAAGTGGTTCAGCTTTAGCTGGTAGGCTGTTTGTTGTGATTGGGGCAGGTGGTGCTAGCAAGGCACTTGCTTATGGTGCAAAGCAGAGGGGAGCAAGGCTTGTAATCGCCAATCGCACCTATGGTTCACTTTTTTTTCTTTTCCATTGCTCATCAACTATTTCTGTTTTCTCACTCCATTTTCACCTGGATGATTGTTTTTGTTTGAAATATCCTTATATCATTTCGAGAAATTATACTATTACCACAGAATAATTTGACGGAAAACACCACTAGTGCAACGAGGGACCTAATTTGACGGTAATTGAAATTATTATTGGAATTTAAGGATATAAATATAAATTGGACTACAATTTACCCTAAAATCTATTTTGAAAAAGAAATATTATCAAAACTGGAAATCATATTTTTTTATTTGTACAAGTGATAGTCTAAACTATAGGAAATGGGGTTTCTTACACACACGTACACTACTAAGATACTGTGGGGATTTGAACTTTAGACTTCTTGCCTTCAAGTCATAACAGATTATATACTTGTAAATCCTCTTTAGAAGGAAAAAAAAAAAAAAAAAACCAATATAAAAATATTTATAGCTGAATGATTTTTATAAACAAACTTTATTTGTCCCAAAAATCCCCATGTAACAAGTTCTTGTAGAAAGAACTCCTTATTGATAACACTCTTCCAGACAAAGTCCTAACTTTAGAATATAAAGTGAATTACTTGCAAAACCTTATACATGATGCAATAACATTTGGCTAAATTGTAATTTAGTTTTCTTAACTTTTGTTATATATTTAAGAAAGCCAAAAAAACAGTGAGACTTTATTTTCTTCTTGGAGATGACTTACAATTTATTTATTTGTCTTATTCAAGATCGAGCTAGAGAACTTGCAGACATAGTGGGTGGAGATGCTTTGTCTCTTGATGATCTACCTAACATCCCCCCAGAGGATGGTATGATTCTTGCAAACACAACATCTATTGGAATGCAGCCTAAAGTTGATGATACGCCCATTTCCAAGGTTTGAACTAACTAACAAGAATTTTTTTAGATTTTTTATTTATACAAACGATAGGGACGGGGATTCGATAGGGACGGTGACTTCTTTTAACAACTTAAGCTACAAGCACTTTGCAACTAACTTGTATTTCTAACATGCATATAATTGCTCGTAATTGAAAATAAATAACTAATTAATTAAAGAAATTAAAGAGAATTAATGGGTTAATTTCCAATTTTGCAGCATGCTCTGAGATCATATTCATTGGTTTTTGATGCCATTTACACCCCCAGAGTGACCAGACTCTTGAGGGAAGCAGCAGAGTGTGGTGTCACAGTTGTTAGTGGGTTGGAGATGTTCATTGGACAGGCATATGAACAATTTGAAAAGTTCACTGGATTGCCAGGTAAAAATAATCTATATATTGCGTAAAGAATTCAAATTGTACCAAAAATATTGTCTCTATTTTGTTTCTCTTATTTTTTTTTTTTCGAACTGTAAATTGCAGCTCCAAAGGAACTGTTTAGAAAAGTTATGGAAAATCATTCTTGAGGTTAGTTTGACTAATTCTTTTATGTTTCTTAAGAAACGTGTAATTGATTTTCTTGAGCAAGTTTTTGCTGGTAATAAGGTTTCATGCAACAAGGCACCGTTGCTTTCTTATACCAATCATCTCTATCAAAGATACCAGAAACGGCACCGTATTAGGTCTTTCATGGAGCTTTTTAGTGTCTAAAATAGTAAGTAAATTCTGTGTACCAATTACCAAACACCCGTGCTTCTTCTGTTGATTAGCAGTGGGTGGATTTGTACGATAATATGCAGTGAAATTAAAGAAGAAAGTAGGGATGGCCCTACAGTTTCTATTTCCTAGACGTCAACTCATTAATTTTGAAATCTATATATAAAAATTAAATTTAAACTAAAATGTCTTCTAAAATATAAAAAGTTATAGTACTCCTACATTTTTACATTTGTTTGCCACCAAACTTAAGTCAACTTAAGTCAACTTGACGGTTTTGAAGCATGTCATTTAGTCTCTCATTTTTTATTAATAATTCCTCATTTATAGCATATCAATGAGTTTGTTTTTAGCAGAACATTTTTGCTCACCACTTTAATTTTAAAATTTTAATTTAAAAATGAAATAAAATAATAATAAATAAACATTAAAAACTAAACTCTCTCACCTAGGCTCTCCTCCGTTCAACCCACCCCACCCCACCCCACCCCTAAAAGCCCCGTTCACATGACCACCAGCTCGCATACGTCCAACGGTGACACCAAAATCCTCGTAGATCACAACATCAAGCGCTCTGTTTTCGCCTCCAAGCTCACTTCCCTTTGCGACACCCCGAACGCCGTCGTCTACTGCAAGTACCAGCCCCCCTGGCGAACATCTCGATGCCCTCAACCCCGTCACCAACGACAAGGACCTCGACCACATGATGATCAAGTACGACAGGCTCTAAGGCCAAAATTACTAAGATTCAGGTGTCTCTTGCCTGGGAACCTCCTGAGACTGGAGTTTTTAAATTGAATCTTGATGGATCTCAGAAGAATGGCTCTAGGGCTATTGGTGCGGGGGGCGTGATCCGTGATTCTTTTGGTGCTTGTTTGGTGGCTTTGTTGTCAATTTAGGGATTGTTTGGAAGCGGAATTTTGGAGGCTGTTTTTTTGGTCTCAAAGTTGTAGTTGGTAAAGGCCTTTCAAAGATAATTGTGGAAATGGATTCTGCTGTTACTATTCATCTCATTTAGCAGCCTATTTTAGCTACGCTTCATCGCTTGCTGGTATTGTGACTAGTTGTGTTGCTTGGGGTTTTCTCCCCCACCCCCAAGTTCAAGAAAAAAAGGAAAAAAAAAAAAGTGGTTATTGGGTGTGTTCAAAAGAAAGCTGAGATTCCTTGGAGCATAAAATTAAAATTTCTCATGCAATAGATATACCTTTTTATTTTTATTTTAACATCATTGTCATATTAAGTAATTTTATAAACAGATAAATTTGAAATTAAAAATCTGTTGAAAAAATGGATGTCTTTTCTTTCTTTTTTTGGCCGAACTGTAAAAATGGATGTCAAAGTCAAACAGATTGGTATAGTAGTGCATTATCTGGCCATGATGTCCCCATGGTAAAACATAACAAGAGTTTTGGGCTATCCATCTATAATTTTACCATAATAAAATTGGGTTCCACACCGAATATTGCATTCTCTATTCAATCATTTATTTTCATCCATGTCATTTCTCATTAAGGGCCCAATTTTTTTTGGTTACTTGCAGCATTTTTCCCACCCAAAACGGCTTATGTAGATTAATGGGTTTGTTCCAGAGCTCAAAATAGAATGACATGCACTCAAACTTTGTTCCAGACAACGTCAAAGATAACAGCAGCCCTTGCAAGGTCCGGTCAGATAACATGTGCCCGCAAGCTATTTGACGAAATGTCTCAAAGAGACTCGACCGCTTGGAATGCAATGCTTACTAGCTATACCCAACTGGGTTTTCACCAAGAAGCCATTTCTCTTTTCCACCACATGAGAATCTCTCACACTGGGCCTGATCACTTCACCCTCACCGCAACTTTAAGCGCGTGTGCTGGCGCATTCTATCTGCGGTGTGGAACCGATGTTCATGCTTTAATAACTGTTTTGGGCTACCAGTCGTACTTGCCGGTTAATAATTCGCTTATTGATATGTATGGGAAGTCTTTGAATCCCTCTAGTGCTAGGAGAGTGTTTGAAGAGATGAAACTTAGAATGAAATAACTTGGTATTCGTTTTTATTTGCCCAAACAAACTCTGGCCAGCTTGACGTTGCGTGGGAATTGTTTTCTGTGATGCCGAGAAGGGTGGAGATAGCTTGGAATATTATGATTGTGGGTTATGCACGATATGGGGAAGTGGAGTCTTGCTTGGATTTGTTGAATAAGTTGAGAGAGAGTTTGTGTCAGCCGGATCAGTGGACTTTCAGTGCTCCGATGATTGCTTGCGCTGAAGCATTAGAATTTTGGCATGGTTGCATGGTGCATGCTCTTATCATTAAAAGTGGTTGGAGCTCTGCCGCGGAGGTAAAGAACTCAGTTTTAAGTTTTTAAAGGTTTTTGAGTCCACTGGAGTCCTGACACAGGTGTCCTGGAATGCCTGGTACTCTTATAACATCTTAGCAGACATAAAAGTAATACACATAATACCTGCAGAAGAAATCATTGTTCCAGTAGACAAGTCTTCCACCTCTTTAACAAGCTCTGTATATCAATCTATCTCAATGGGGCTCAAGAACTTTTGCGATTTGGTGCTTGACAGAGGCATGGACCTATCCTATTTATAATGAGCTTTAGTTGGTGTAATTCTAATAGGACTCTCCCATTACAATCCTATTAGAATTCAACTTAATCACCAAGTAATCGGATGACTTTGTCCAACTCTTTTAATTATATTAGGACTTCAATGCTTAAATAGAATATCTTAATCACATATGTATAAGCTTCAGAATACTTGTTCTAATTGATCTTGGTATCTGTCTCAGAGTCCCAGCAAAGTTCAACGAGCGTGTGACCTTAGAACGCTTACATTCTCCCACTAGGGCACACACACCATTAAAACATAAGCCCCTTTCGAACTCGAAACAAACACAAACTTTAAGGCGCCATAAGATCAAAGAACAAAAGTCCTAAACATGTTTTTGTCAGATGAGAATATAAATGCAGAACTACAGATACACTAACTCGTTTCAATCAAGCAAGGCATCCATAATTACAACCATAAAATCCTCATCCACATGAAACTCCCACAAGACAAAGTCAAATAGATGCACTATATGCTCTGCTCTTTATATGCGAACTGCATGCATATAGATACACCAGGTCCACTTAATGCTTCTAAAACGAAGCTCTGTATGGTTGCATTCAAACTTTAATTCATGAAAATAAATCATGAAAACAAATAATACTTAATTGAAGTATAATGAGAAACTGTATCAACCAAATATGAAACTTCAATAGTTAAGCAAAATCAAAACATAAAAATTCTACCTCAGTGCATATCTAATAACTGAAAATGAACTGCAAATACTATTCTGCTTCATCGAAACTAGCCAAAATCCCCATGCTAATCACATGCCTCTTGAATATACTGTTGGGAATCGCTTTATTCAAAGGGTCAGCAATCATGTCATGTGTGCTTATGTGATCAATCCGAGTCTGGCCTTGCTTTATTTTCTGTCTCACTAACAGAAACTTTATTTCAAGATGTTTTGTTTAGCTGAGCTCTTGTTGTTTCTGGAATAAAATACTGTTGCACTATTATCACAGAAAATTTGCACAGGTCTAGCAATCGAATCCACCGCATGCAAACCTGTTATAAAGTTCTTCAACCAAGATGCTTGGATGGTGGCCTCATGACAAGCAACAAACTCAGCCTGCATCGTTGAAGTAGCCACAGTTCCTTGCTTTGAACTTTTCCATGAAACAGCTCCTCCTGCTAACAAGAAAACAAATGCTGATGTAGACTTTAAATCATCTGGACAACCTGCAAAATCAGAATCACAATATCCTACTAACTCCAAGCTTTCTTGTCTATGATAAACCAGCATAAATCTCTTGGTCCTTTGCAAATATCTCATGACTTTCTTGGCTGCTATCCAATGTGCATTCCCTGGATTTGCTTGAAATATGCCTAACACTCTAATTGCAAAGGCAATATCTGGTCTTGTGCATACTTGAGCATACATTAAACTGCCCACTAAAGATGCATAAGGTCTGTTCTTCATCTCTTCTTTCTCCAACTCATTTTGAGGACTCTGAGCTTTACTCAATTTGTCTCCTTTTGTAAAGGAACTTCTTCAGATGCACAAGATAACATATTAAATCTTTTAAGCACTATTTCTATGTATCACTTCTGTGATAAACCAAGCATACCCCGACTTCTGTCTCTGTGTATCTCCACTCCTAGCACATAAGACGCCTCCCCCATATCTTTCATCTAGAAATGTGATGGCAGGAAAAACTTTGTGTCAGCAGGCATAGACAAATTGTTAGTGGCCAGTAAGATATCATCAACATAGAGTACTAAGAAGATGAAATTGGTCCCACTATATTTTAGATAAATACACTCATCCACTTTATTCTCCATGAAGCCTTGTGAGCTTACAACTTCATCAAACCTCAAGTACCATTGCCTTGATGCCTGCTTTAGTCCATAAATGGACTTTTTGAGTTTGCAAACCAAATGCTCTTCTCCATCCTTTATAAAACCCTCATATTGCACCATATATATTTCTTCATCCAATCTCCCATTTAAAAAGGCTGTCTTTACATCCATTTGATGTAAAAACAGGTCATATTGTGCAGTAAGAGCCATAACAATCCGAAAAGCATCTTTAGTTGAAACTGGGGAAAAGGTTTCTTTGTAGTCTATTCCTTCTTTTTGAGTAAAACCCTTTGCAACTAATCTGGCCTTGAATCTTTCTATGTTGCCCATTGAGGCTTTCTTGGTTTTGAACACCCATTTACACCATATTGGCTTCACTCCTTCTGGCGGCTCCACTAAATCCCACACCTGATTGTTTTTCATTGAATCTAATTCACTTTCCATGGCTTCTCTCCTTTTCAATACCTCTGGACTACTAATGGCTTCATTGAAAGATAAAGGATCTTCAAAATCTGATGCCATAAACTCTGATTCTTGTAAATACACTACATAATCTTGGGAGATTGATGGTCTTCTATTTCTGTTAGATCTTCTTTGTGGGGCTGGTGCTTCTTGTGGCTGAACTACTTCATTGTTCACATCTTGAGTTTCCTAGACTTGAATTTCATTCCCATGTTCTTGTTCAGGTTCCATATCTTCATAATCTTCTCCTTGTATTTCACTTATATGTGGAACTTGCACACTTTGCTTTGCTAGTTCAATTGCAAGTTCAAACAGCTCTTCAAAAACGAAATCTGTGGCCTTCCTTTTTTCATGGACATTTTCTAGAAAAACTGCCCTACCTGTTTCCACAAGCCTTGTTGTATGATGTGGACAATAAAATTTATACCCCTTCGTCTTCTCTGGATAACCTACAAAAAAACAACTTATGGTCTTGGGATCTAGTTTCTTCTCTTGTGGATTGTAGACTTTTGCTTCTGCCTTGCACCCCCATATATGAAAATGGTTGAGGCTCGGCTTTCTATTAGTCCATAGCTCAAATGGGGTCTTTGATACGGCCTTACTTGGTACACGGTTTAGGAAGTAGTTTGATGCCCTTATTGCCTTGCCCCATAGGTAATTAGGTAGCTGTGAATTGCAGATCATGCTCCTCACCATGTCCTTGAGTGTTCTATTTCTTCTTTCAGCTACACCGTTCTACTCTGGAGTTCCTGGATTGGTGTATTGTGCAACAATTCCACATTCCTGCAAATACTTAGCAAAAGGTCCAGGGTGTCTGCCAATTTGATCAAATTTCCCATAATATTCTCCTCCCCTATCAGACCTAACAACTTTTATCTTTAGTTCCAACTGTCTTTCAACTTCTGTTTTAAAAATTTTAAAAGCTTCCAGAGCACTAGATTTTTCTATAATAAGAAACAAGTAGCCGTACCTAGAGTAATCATCTATGAAGGTTATGAAGTATATGTGGCCTTCTAGAGTTTGGATGGGAAAAGGGCCACAGATGTCTGTATGGTTTATGTCCAAGAGTTGACCACTTCTGTTTGAGCCTTTCTTTCTTGCCTTAGTTAATTTCCCTTACACAGACATGTAGATTAGAGAAGTCTACTGGTGGCAGGACTTGTTCTTTAACTAGGCGTTGGATTCTATCTTTAGAGATGTGACCTAAC
>NC_047655.1:15714283-15720587 GCF_902201215.1 Prunus dulcis | reverse complement strand
CAATTCATGACAATCAGTTACCACTCATTCTAGGTCGGCCATTCATGGCAACTGCCGGTGCTATTATTGATGTGAAGAAGGGTACATTGACCATGAATGTGTTTGATGAGACAATAGCATTCAAAGTGTTTGAAGCCTCCAAGTTTCCAAGTGATGAGCATGAAGTTTTCCATCTGGATGCAATTGATACTATGGTGAAAGAAGGACTGCCAATGAGTTATTTGGAGCCCATTGAAGCATGCATCACACAAAGCATAAGGAAAGAAGAAGTGGACAGCTTAGAGGCTGTGATCTCTCCTTTACTTCTTGAGCTTGCTTGCAGCATGGATAGCTACATAGAAATTGGAAAGAGGTATGCCAACCAATTTGAATCATTACCCCCACCTACTAATAAGGTTTTACCTTCTATTGTGCAGGCACCAGAGTTGGAATTAAAGCAATTGCCAAAACACCTTAAATATGCTTATTTAGGTGAAAATGAGACTCTACCTGTTATCATTGCCTCACATCTCGGACCAAATGATGAAAATAAGCTTTTGAGAGTTCTAAAAGAGCACAAAACTGCAATTGGGTGGAGCATTGCAGATATCAAAGGCATAAGCCCAACACTTTGCATGCACAAGATATTATTGGAAGACAATGCAATGCCTAAGAGGGATGCCCAAAGACGGCTCAATCCGAACATGAAGGAGGTGGTAAGAAAAGAGGTAATTAAGCTTTTAAATGTTGGTATTATTTACCCTATTTCTGACAGTAAATGGGTGAGCCCAGTTCAAGTTGTCCCCAAGAAGTCAGGTATCACAGTGGTGAAGAATGAAGCAAACGAACTTGTACCTACACGGATGACCACGGGCTGGAGAGTTTGCATTGATTATAGGAAGCTCAACACAGCGACAAGCAAAGATCACTTTCCTCTTCCATTCATTGATCAAATGCTTGAGAGATTAGCTGGCCATAGCCACTATTGCTTCCTTGATGGATATTCAGGCTACAACCAAATCGCCATAGCCCCAGAGGATCAAGAGAAGACGACCTTCACATGTCCCTTTGGCACTTTCGCTTATAGGAGGATGCCTTTTGGTCTCTGTAATGCCCCAGCCACTTTTCAAAGGTGCATGATGAGCATTTTCTCCGACATGGTAGAAAGGTTCATTGAGGTATTCATGGATGACTTCTCTGTCTTTGGTGATTCTTTTGATCAATGCTTGCATAACTTATCCAAGGTGTTGGCTAGATGTGAACATACTAACCTTGTGCTTAATTGGGAAAAATGGCATTTTATGGTTAACCAAGGCATAGTTCTTGGTCATGTCATCTCTAGTAAAGGAATTGAGGTAGATAAAGCTAAGATTGATTTGATTGCCTCTATGCCCTCACCTACTTCTGTCAAAGAAGTACGTTCTTTCCTTGGCCATGCAGGTTTCTATAGGCGTTTCATTCAGGATTTTTCTAAGATTGCAAGGCCTATGTGCAATCTCCTTGCCAAGGACATGGATTTTGTGTTTGATCAAGACTGTGAGAATGCTTTCAATGCTTTGAAGAAGATGCTCACAACTGCCCCAATCATTATACCACTGGATTGGAGCTTGCCTTTTGAATTGATGTGTGACGCCTCAGATTATGCTGTTGGAGCTGTTTTGGGACAGCGAGTTGATAAGAAGCCACATGCCATCTACTATGCTAGTAGAACCCTCAATGATGCCCAACTCAACTATTCCACCACAGAGAAGGAGTTGTTAGCTGTCATATTTGCTTTAGAGAAGTTCAGATCATATTTGATTACTAACAAGGTTATTGTTTACACTGATCATGCAGCATTGAAATACTTGTTAGCTAAGAAGGATGCCAAACCACGACTCATTAGATGGATTCTCTTGTTGCAAGAGTTTGACTTGGAGATAAAAGATAAGAAAGGAAGTGAGAATGTCGTGGCTGATCACTTGAGTAGATTGGTGCATGTATCTAACGAAGAGGAGGATTCATTGCCATTGTGTGAAAGCTTCCCTGATGAGCAACTCTTCTCCATTTATGCTTTGAATTCTCTCAATCCATTGCCTTGGTTTGCTGATATTGTTAACTATTTGTGCACTAACGAACTCCCTACAGGGTTATCTACTTTCCAACGTGACAAGCTTAGGAAGCAAGCAAGATACTACTTTTGGGATGATCCCTATCTATTCAAGCATTGTCCAGACCAAGTAATTCGAAGGTGTGTGCCTGAAGGTGATTTTAAGAGCATTCTGGAGTTTTGTCACTCCCATGCATGCGGAGGCCATTTTGGAGCAAAGAAGACTGCCAGCAAAGTGCTACAATCAGGTTTCTTTTGGCCTACCCTTTTTAAGGATGCTTATGTTTTTTGTGCTTCATGTGATAGATGCCAACGGATGGGTAATTTACATGCTAGATCTACATGTATTCATCCCTAGTCAACCCATTTGAGCCTACGTTAAGCCTTTCTTTGTGTAAACCATTCGTACCATAATGAACCTCTATTTTCTTATTCTTACTTATTCTATGAGCAATTAAAGTTATCTTCAAAAGAGAGTTATAAAGAATGCAAGGTTTTTGGAGCAAAGTGAATCATTAGTGCCATAACCCAAGTGTTGAAAAGAAATAAGTTTGGGGGTATTGATAACTAATCAAAAGAGGTAATGAAGTGTGACCAATGTAGTCACGGCCCTAGAGTGTTATAAAAGAGAAGATCATGGTGATCTAGGGTAAAGAGCCACAAAATTAGGCCAAATAAACAGATATGAAGGTGCTGAAATTATGTTCAAAATATGCTCATGTATGTGTTCCTTGCTTGTTACAAAGTTCAGTAATCTCTCATGCTCTTACCTATGCTTTAGTTGTGCTCAAGATGGTGTTATATATCCATATCCCCTCTTCCATTCAACCACTACCCTAAGCCTCATTACAACCCTTGCAAAGACCTTTTGATCCTTGGTATTGTATGGTATTACTGTGGAGAGCTGATTTGATAATGAGCTTATGGGGTTCGGAATTCTTGATTTTGATCTAAGTGTGTGCGCATGTACTTATCTGAGTTGCAGGTGTTGTTCTGATTTGGCATTCACACACTACACTTAAGGGTGTCATTGTGAGCTTTGCTTTCTCGTGAATCATGTATGGAACTTAGATTGTGATTGTTGTGTTTCTTTGGGACCATATACGTTGGTGATTCTTTGAGGATATTGTTTGGAAGGCTAGTTGCTTATTTCCTGTTTCCTAAGTTGTAGTTTTATTTTGTTTTGCTCGAGGACTAGCAAAATCTAAGTTTGGGGGTATTTGATAAGGTCATAATTTCACACATTTGCATGCCTTCTTTGCTTAGTAAGTTTGTTTAGCTTCTCTTTATTTTTGAGTCTCTTACCTATGTTTGTGTGTTTTGTAGGTTAAGACAGCAAGTTGATGACATTTGATACAATTGATGCATGTTAAGGACTGAGTGGCACAAGAGGAATATGAGCTTAAAGACAAAGCTCATTTAAGCCACACTCCTTGTCAGTCCAGTTTCGTAGGTCATCTTGCAGGCCTCATTTCAGCAACTTACACAGGTTGGATGAGGAGACATCCTTGATAGAAGTTGTTCCAATGGGTGTCTATTATAACATATCCAAATTTTAGCCCAATTGGATAAATCTGGAGCCCTCAACACGTCAAAGACTGAACCAAGTTCACAGAAAAGTCATAGTTGGCTGCCATCACATTTAATGTGGCTACAACCCTAGAGCCATGTGCTACACATAAAAGCAGCCACACATGGGAGACAAATCAGATTGGGAAGTCAGAAAGATGAACAAAAGTCAAGCTTTCCATAAAGAAACCATACCAAGGCACATGGGCAGCTGGAACAACTGGAAAGTATGGCAGCTGGAACAGCTGGCTAGTTGAGGGCAGCTAAGAAAGGTGGGCTTCAGCAGCCAAAGGGGAGGATGAAATTTCACTCTATAAAAGGGAGAGATCAGACACACACAAAGAACATCATCAATTACTCTCATACACACATTCAGATTCACCACAAAGAGAGAAGAGAGCTTGGGGTTGTCAAGGGAGCTTGGAGTTGTCCTGGGAACTTCCTTGCTGCCATCATCTAGTTCTTCTCCTCTCTTTATCCTATCTATGTATTTCTTATTTTCTGTATTCATAGTTATGTCTAGCTAATCCATTTAGTTAGGGCTTAGGATGAAGCCCTAGTCATGAATATTCAATGTTATGGATGATTTTATAGTTAATTGATTTCCTTGCTCTTATTATCAAGTTGTTAATCTCCAGTTTATTATGTGCTTGATGTATGTTTTCTTGGAGTAGCTAACTAGGATTTTATGCATCTAGCACAGGTTGGGGAGGGGTTTAGATTCACCAATTCTACTCTCCTTTCACAAGCAACATATGAATGGCCTAAGAATCATTCAAGGGGTTAATAACCATAGGTTGACTAGGACAGATACCATGTTCTAGGACTTGTGTGATTATCATATTCTCAAGGTGCTTAATGACTCTCATATGCTTTATTCTAAGTAGATACCATGCTTAGGTTGCATATTAGAGATCACGTGTTGTGTAGATACCATGCATAATCACATGCCTTAGGAGAATCATGCATCCTGCACCTAGATACCATAGGCTTGTATGCGATAATCTATTGTTGATAAAGCTTGAGTCAATTGCTATGCATTCATAACTTGGATAGGAAAACTAGTGGTGGATTCCAATGCTCTAACACCTCTCAATCATTGTTTCACAATTTGTTGATTGCTGCCCAGTGTTTAATTTCGAGCACTTTCAGTTCACTTTCTTCTTTTCATTTTAACAACAAAACCCCCCATTTTGAGTGCGTGTGTGGTGCTAGGATTCTGTCCTAGACCTTGAGTAATTAGCAAGAGGCATTGTTGAATTCGACCTTGCCTTTAGCTAGTTAGTCAGTTTCTGTGTTCTATGTTTTTCTAGCATTCTAAGTAATTTAACTTGGAACCAAGTTACCATTCTCTGTGGGATCGACCTCGTATTTACATAAGCTATACTACAAATGGTTCGTGCACTTGCGAGAATTAAAGTTGCTGTTTTTAATAACTAATTTTAGTTGTTAAGAATTGGCTCAACACTACCCATTTGTGTGTTCCATCAGCTCTCTTGCAGCCAAACACTACAAGCCTTTTTCTTCTATCACCCTCATAATTCCCCTAACTTTGTATCTCAATCAGAGATATTTAACCTATTATAGCCATACCCTATAGCTTAGAAATATACTAAGGTGTGCCAAGATAAAGTTTGAAGCAAGGAGGTTGCTGCCACATGCCCAAATGTAAATTGGTGTGAATCTATGCAAAAAAAAAAAAAAAAAAAAAAAAAAAAAAAAAAAAAAAAAAAAAAAAAAAAAAGAGAAAGTGTTTCGATTTGATCTAAATGTGAAATATAAAGTCTATGCCAGATGATGCTATGAAGTTGCAGCCATACCATTCTAAATCAATGACACCTTGCAGATCAATGAAGAATGCAACCTTGGTATGTTCTTAAGTTAGTTGTGTTCCTTCCAATTCTTCCACTTCCCTTAACCTTAGCCTTTCATTACAACCTTGTGAAAGACCTAGCTGATCTTTGAGGATGTATTCATGGGTGCTGGTATGTATGTGTGTATCTCTACTCTTAGTATTTGATTCCCTTCATGAGATCTAACCAAATATTGTGCTTCTATTTCATATACTCACTTATGCTTGTTTGAGAGAATAAAACCATAGGTTCTGAGTGATTGAGTGCTAGATGTGAGAATTAGAGTTGAAGCATGTTCTTCCTTCAAGATTTGAGTATGTTTACTTTGAAGCCGTGTGCCTTTGAGCTATAGCTTCCACTTTACACACTTATTGATCATCTATCTTGGCAACTCTATGGTGTTGGATGCATGATTAAAGTTTTCTTTCATTAGTTGTTTTCAAAGTTAGTTTTCTAACCTTTTGGTGTTAGAGAGTCAGTAAAGCGTTTATGGGTATCGTTTCTGTTAAATCCTCAGAGACACAACTCTTCCGATTAGGGATGCCGAGAGGTTTAAAGGCTTGTTGCATATGCACATTGCAATCGAGTTACCTATAGAAGTGGTTTAGTTAACTTCTTGTTTTGTTTTCAACTTTATTCTTTTTTGTTTTGCTCGAGGACTAGCAAAATCTAGGTCTGGGGGTATTTGATCAGTTCACAATTGTATATCATTTTGTACCCTTCTTGCTTATGATTTGGTTATGTTATTGAGTCAAACATGTGCTTTTAATCCTTTTTTCTGTTTATCATTCAGTTCATTGGGCCTTAGGTAACA
>NC_047655.1:15706762-15712773 GCF_902201215.1 Prunus dulcis | reverse complement strand
GTTATATTGCATATTTTAAGAGATTGGATTTCACTCAAAACTCCCGAAATGACTCCTCCCACCATATTATGATGTTCCCCAAGTTTTGGACTCAATCCGATATCGATTGGTCCATAAGATTGGACAATTCAGGTTCGTACGAAGTTCGTTCTGAAATGGAGTGGTTGGTGTATTGCATAGTTTTAGAGATTGGATATCACTCAAAACTCCCCAAATGACTCCTCCCACCAAATTATGATGTTCCCCAAGTTTTGGACTCAATTCGATATCGATTGGTCCATGAAATTGGATAATTCAGGTTCATACGAAGTTCGTCCGGAAATGGAGTGGTTGGTGTATTGCATAGTTTTAGAGATTATATTTCACCCAAAACTCACCAAATGACTCTTCCCACCATATTATGATGTTCCCTAAGTTTTGGACTTAATCCGATATTGATTGGTCCATGAAATTGGACAATTCAGGTTCGTACGAAGTTCGTCCCGAAATGGAGTATTTGTTATATTGCATAGTTTTAGAGGTTGGATTTCACTCAAAACTCACGAAATGACTCCTCCCACCATATTATGACGTTCCCCAAGTTTTGGACTCAATCTGATATCGATTGGTCCATAAGATTGGACAATTCAGGGTCGTACGAAGTTCCTTCTGAAATGGGGTGGTTGGTGTATTGCATAGTTTGAGGGATTGGATTTCACTCAAAACTCCCCAAATGACTCTTCCCACCATATTATGATGTTCCCCAACTCAATCCGATATCGATTGGTCCATGAAATTGGACAATTCAGGTTTGTACGAAGTTCGTTCTGAAATGGAGTGGTTGGTGTATTTTATAGTTGTAGAGATTGGATTTCACTCAAAACTCACGAAATGACTCCTCCCACCATATTATGATGTTCCCCAAGTGTTGGACTCAATCCGATATCGATTGGTCCTTGAAATTGGACAATTCTGGTTCGTACGAAGTTCGTTCTGAAATGGAGTGGTTTGTGTTTTCCATAGTTTTAGATATTGGATTTCACTCAAAGAGCACCAAATGACTCCTCCCACCATATTATGATGTTCCCCAAGTTTTGAACTCAATAAGATATCGAATGGTCCACGAAGTTGGACAATGCACGTTCGTACGATGTTCGTTCTGAAATGGAGTGGTTGGTGTATTGCATAGTGCTTGAGATTGGAATTCACTCCAAAGCCAACAAATGACTCCTCCCACCATATTATGGAGTGGTTGGTGTTTTGCACAGTTTTGGAGATTGGATTTCACTCAAAAACCACCAAATGACTCCTCCCACCATGGTATGGAGTTAGCGAAGTTTTGGACTCAATCCGATCCCGATTGGTCCACGAAATTGGACAATTCAGGTTCGTACGAAGTTCGTTCTGAACTGGTGTGGTTGGTGTATTGCATAGTTCTAGAGATTGGATTTCAATCTAAAGTCACCAAATGACTCCTCCCACCATATTATGATGTTCCCAAAGTTTTGGACTCAATCCGATATCTAATGGTCCAGGAAGTTGGACAATTCACGTTTGTACGATGTTCGTTCTGAAATGGAGTGGTTGGTTATTGCATAGTGCTGGAGATTGGAATTCACTCCAAAGCCAACAAATGACTCCTCCCACCATATTATGATGTTCCCCAAGATTTGGACTCAATCCGATATGGATTGGTCCCTGAAATTGGACAATTCACGTTCACACGATGTTCGTTCTGAAATGGAGTGGTTGGTGTATTGCGTAGTGCTAGAGATTGGAATTCACTCCAAAGCCAACAAATGACTCCTCCTGCCATGTTATGATGTTCCCCAAGATTTCGACTCAATCTGATATCCACTGGTCTATGAAATTGGACAATTCAGGTTCCCACGAAGTTCGTTCTGAAATGGAGTGGTTGGTGTTTTGCACAGTTTTGGAGATTGGATTTCACTCAAAAACCACCAAATGACTCCTCCCACCATGTTATGGAGTTCCCGAAGTTTTGGACTCAATCCGATCCCGAGTGGTCCACGAAATTGGACAATTCAGGTTCGTACGAAGTTCGTTCTGAACTGGAGTGGTTGGTGTATTGCAGAGTTCTAGAGATTGGATTTCAATCCAAAGTCACCAAATGACTCCTCCCACCATATTATGATGTTCCCAAAGTTTTGGACTCAATCTGATATCGAATGGTCCAGGAAGTTGGACAATTCACGTTCGTACGATGTTCGTTCTGAAATGGAGTGGTTGGTGTAATGCATAGTGCTAGAGATTGGATTTCACTCAAAACCCACCAAATGACTCCCTCCACCGTATTATGATGTTCACCAAGTTTTGGACTCAATCCGATAACGATTGGTCCCTGAAATNTGGACAATTCACGTTCGTACGATGTTCGTTCTGAAATGGAGTGGTTGGTGTATTGCATAGTGCTAGAGATTGGAATTCACTCCAAAGAAAACAAATGACTCCTCCCACCATATTATGATGTTCCCCAAGGTTTGGACTCAATCTGATGCCCATTGGTTTATGAAATTGGACAATTCAGGTTCCCACGAACTTCGTTCTGAAATGGAGTGGTTGGTGTTTTGCACAGTTTTAGAGTTGGATTTCACTCAAAAACCACCAAATGTGTCACACCCCGGACCGGCTCCGCCGTAGCAGGATATTGTCCGCTTTTGAAAGGACCCGCCCCGAATTTTCTCAAAACCCGAGACGAACCCTTTGGAATTCCTGACTCCCCTATAAATTGGACATTTCCCAAAATTTCAACCTGCATAAAAACGCATTTAATATCCACAACTGGCAGCATGCACAATATAATTTCATGCAATTCACACAAATGGCCTTCGGCCTTCCAATAATTCTCAACTAATTACCAAACATGCTAACAAAACAATTCATGCCTTAACCAAGGCAACAATTCCAATACAAATTAAGACTAACATTTAGTCTGCGGCTGCACCTAATAACCTTAGGCTGCCTACGTACCCTCCTTGAGGGATCAAGCCACACGTAGTTCTCCCATAAAACCCAATTCCACACTCAGGCGATACCTCATTTCATTTCTCTGTATTCCCCATAATCTCCCCATACGCCGGTACAACCAACGCCACGTATGGGGTCTGTCTCAACGCCAGATAACAAACGCCACGCGAGACCTGCACGTCATATCACATAACTCCCCATACGCTGGTACAACCAACGCCACGTATGGGGCCTGTCCCAACGCCGGATAACCTACGCCACGCGGGACCTCAACATCCTATCACATAACTCCCCATACGCCGGTACAACCAACGCCACGTATGGGGTCTGTCGACACGCCGGATAACCTACGCCACGTGCGACCTCAACAAAATATCACAATATCTCCCCATACGCCGGTACAACCAACGCCACGTATGGGGTCTGTCCCAACGCCGGATAACCTACGCCACGCGGGACCTAACTTTCACTTGGTGTGCTTATAGTAAATCCCAAAATCCGTGGAGGTACCTAAGGTAGTGCGTATAGCACTCCGAACTGACATTCTAGACTCTTTTGTACTCTTGTACAAACTTATTATAATTATAATAATAAATATTAATTCTAATATTGTGTAACCCTTCACAAGAGTCTAGCACCCGATAATCTCCCCTGGAAAGGTAAGATTACTCCGGGAGCCTCACGGTCAACCAAGGGTCAAACTACTCTAACCTTGGTCAAACGGACCTGCAGAACCCACGACCTCCAATTTCCGATCCGAAAGTCCCTATGGGTTTTACTAGGTATAGGACACTTGTTCTGCAAGAGATTTTTCAAATCGGACCAAATGGATGTTCCCACATGGACTAACAAAAATGATCTTGTCCACCATATTATGAAGTTCCTAAGTTTTGGAATATAGAATATAAACTTTAAAATTGATAATCGGAACATCCGGGGCTCCGATTCACAATCCGTGAATTCCTACACGATCCTAGAATTACCTAGATTAACATATATTAAATTTGGGTCCATCCAACGGTCCCAACCTATCGAACCCGAATAACGCGCGATATGCGATTCTCCGTTCGATAGTCAAACGACGTCCGAATTGAGATCCGCGAAATCCTACGCACTCGTGACAACCTAAGGATCTCATCGGAACACAGTGCCACTTTTCTACAGTGCCCACGCGCTGCCACACGCGCGGGCAGCGTGTGGGTGTCCAAAGCGATAAAGTTTCGCCGGAAAATCTCAACATCTCGGGCCAAGACTTCTACCCTAGGTATAACACCCTATTTGGAGTCACTTTTGTTCTTGGGCCTACCCCAAAAAATGACCGGAAGTGGCCGAAAACAAACTCCCAAAATCGGCAGAATTTCAAATCGAAGATCAGCTATCCTAGGCTCAAAATTAATGAAATCCTATCCAACCATCAGCTAGAGCATGGAAAATAGGTAGAAATCCATACCTTACTCGTCAAATTTGGAGAAGAAATGATAGAGAACGAGCTCCTTGAAAATTGGGTTAAAACCCGTCGGATTTTTGCATTTCCGGCGAGCACAGGTGGTTCCAGCGGCTGAGTGATAAGGTCATAATTTCACACATTTGCATGCCTTCTTCGCTTAGTAATTTTGTTTAGCTTCTCTTTATTTTGAGTCTCTTACCTATGTTTGTGTGTTTTGTAGGTTAAGACAGCAAGGGGATGACATTTGATACAATTCGTGCATGTTAAGGGCGGAGTGGCACAAGAGGAATATGAGCTTAAAGACAAAGCCAATTTGAGCCACACTCCTTGTCAGTCCAGTTTCGTAGGTCATCTTGCAGGCCTCATTTCAGCAACTTACACAAGTTGGATGAGGAGACATCCTTGATAGAAGTTGTTCCAATGGGTGTCTATTATAACATATCCAAATTTCAGCCCAATTGGATAAATCTGGAGCCCTCAACACGTCAAAGACTGAACCAAGTGCAGAGAAATGTCATGTTGGCTGCCATCACATTTAATGTGGCTACATCCCTAGAGCCATGTGCTACACATGGGCAGCCACACATGGGAGTCAAATCAGCTCAGAAGCTCAGAAAGATGAACAAAAGTCAAGCTTTCCATAAAGAACCCATACCAAAGCATGTATTTGTCAGCTGGAGCAGTTGGCAAGTATGGGCTGGAGCAGTTGGGAGCAGAAGAGAGGTGTGCTTCACCAGCCAAATGGGAGGACGAAATTGCACTCTATAAATATAGAGTTGCACACTCATTCAAGTGGGTCAGACACACACATTCACTTCATCCATTACTCTCATACACACATTCAGATTCACCAAAAAGAGAGAAGAGAGCTTGGAGCTGTCAAGGGAGCTTGGAGCTGTCCTGGGAACTTCCTTGCTGCCATCATCTAGTTCTTCTCCTCTCTTTATCCTATCTATGTATTTCTTATTTTCTGTATTCATAGTTATGTCTAACTAATCCATTTAGTTAGGGCTTAGGATGAAGCCCTAGTCATGAATATTCAATGTTATGGATGATTTTATAGTTAATTGATTTCCTTGCTTTTGTTATCAAGTTGTTAATCTCCAGTTTATTATGTGCTTGATGTATGTTTTCTTGGAGTAGCTAACTAGGATTTTATGCATCTAGCACAGGTTGGGAAGGGGTTTAGATTCACCAATTCTACTCTCCTTTCACAAGCAACACATGAATGGCCTAAGAATCATTCAAGGGGTTAATAACCATAGGTTGACTAGGACAGATACCATGTTCTAGGACTTGTGTGATTATCATATTCTCAAGGAGCTTAATGACTCTTATATGCTTTATTCTAAGTAGATACCATGCTTAGGTTGCATATTAGAGATCACGTGTTGTGTAGATACCATGCATAATCACATGCCTTAGGAGAATCATGCTCCTGCACCTAGATACCATAGGCTTGTATGCGATAATCTATTGTTGATGAAGCTTGAGTCAATTTCTATGCATTCATAACTTGGATAGGAAAACTAGTGGTGGATTCCAAGGCTCTAACACCTCTCAATCATTGTTTCACAATTGTTGATTGCTGCCAGTG
>NC_047655.1:15604500-15706662 GCF_902201215.1 Prunus dulcis | reverse complement strand
AACAGATACCAAGTCAAACAATATGAGTAGAATATTTTCATATGTATTTCATTCTTCGAAAGGAGGTATTTATAATACACAGTCATGATCTCTTGGACTACATAGGTCTAAGAGATTTGTGGTCACTCACCGTTGAATGTAAATTCAACGGTTCACTCACTCTTGCACTCCTTTTAAGAAACTTTTTTGAACTATTGGATTAACATCCAACGGTGAGTGACCACAATATCTTGGACTCCTGTGGTTCAAGAGATCGGGACTATTATAATACAATGTTACAAACCCTAGTAGGGTTATACTAAGAAATAAGAAAAGTCACAATCACATAATATCTATACAAAAGAAAATAAATAAAATCCTAATAGAATAAGAAGGAAATATCCTAATAGAACCTCGCCAACAGATATAGGGGCATAAACTTGTAATTTGCACAATTATAATTTGCATAATTATAATTTGCATAAAGGATAAAACATGTCAAGGAAATCCATAGCTACAATACAGTGAAGTGAAAACATTTTGACGATGTTGTATTTGGAAATTATTTTTGTGATTCGAATTTATTTCAAAGATGTTGCTGGGCCAAGTTGTTATCAGAGGTCCCCCCAAAAAAAAAGAAAAACACTCGTGCCCCCTACCCCACTTATAGAAAGAAACACCGGAAATTCCGATTGCGCTGCATGCATATTTTTGTTGTTATTGATTTCTTTTGATATTTATATACATTTAACATTGTAGGTAAGTTAATATAATATTAATTTTTGCAAAAGCGTACAAAATAGAAAGATTGAAATTTGAAACCCTCACTGACCCTTTCTCTGAAACTCCAACTGCAAGGACTGTGAAGCATCATTGGTCTTTCTTCCTTATACTGTAAGATTTTATTTATCTCAATTTTGTAGATTTATTTATATTATGTGAACAGAACATTGAACTTTATGCTGTGAAGAGAACAAGACGATTGATAATTTGGTTTCTCGGGCAGAAGGAAAAGAAAGAAGTAAAAGGAAGAAGTGGAAGAAGAAAGAAGAATCCAACCCAACCTAACCTTCTTCGCGAAGGAACACCTCGCGCAGCACCAACCACCAGGTCTAGCAACTCCAGCTACTCCAGCTTTCTTATTTTTAAAATTTGTTTTGTTTTTTCCCAGTTTTTTCCTTTTTCCTTAATTTTTTTAATTCTTGGATATATTTAACGGATTGTGTCGTATTGTGTCGACCCGCTTTTCTTAATAGGTATAAGAATACGACCTGAAACTGCAAACTAACCCTGTTTGCCAGGTCATCTCAATAGCTTAAAAAAGAAAGGAAATAAACGCCCACCAAACTCCTCCTTGACGCCTGCCAAGACCCTCTCAGACCAAAAGGAGCGTCTCTGCTTGTTTCAGACCCTCAGTCGCAGAAGCAATGGATTCTACTCAAAACATTTTGGTAAGCAACTCTTCTTAACAATTACTAAAAACCTACCTTTTGGAAAATTTGATTGAAACTTTCTGAATCCCAGTATTTTCTCTCAGCACAAAAGGAAGATAGAAAACTTGAAAGAAAGCAGAATAATTGTGATAATCTAGTTTGTGTTACAATTTCTTATGTTAGTCTCTATCTGATTGGCTGCCAAGAAAATTAGTACGAAATGATAAGCTTCTAAATTGTCAGATTGTTACGTATTTTCCTGCATTGTTGTGTTAACCAACCAAATAGATATACTTGAACTTTGTTAGATCAGATTCAGAGCAATTGTACCTGCCCTAGTGTTAATGTTGTCTCATTTCTACTTTTTTTTTTTTTTTGGTGGGAATTTCAGCTTGCTTCTTCTGGTGGCCTTCAAGTGGGAAGTAAAGGAGTGAGGAGGAGTTCAACCCTAATTTGTGCTCCAATAATGGCAGAATCAGTTGATAAGATGTTGATTGATATGGACAAGGCAAAAACCCTTGGTGCTGACCTTTTGGAGATTAGATTGGATCATTTAAAGGCCTTCAATGACAATGTTGATCTCAAGACCCTTATTAAAGAATCCCCTTTGCCCACTCTTTTCACATATAGGTATTTTACCGAAGATTTCTTATATGATCGAGCTTGTTTATGATAGGTGCTTTTCAAATTTGTTGTTGTAGTAGTATTAACAAGTTAGGGATTTGAATTGGTTCTATTGGGTGGATTAAGTAGTGCACCAGAACCAAAGAATTGTTAAAATACAAGAAGTTATAAACTTATTATGATCAAGAAGTGCGAAAGTGAAGCAAAGATAAGTTCGGTTCAAAATTAGTTGGAAAAACTGGTCAGTAATGGGTGTTTCGTGTTTAATTAGTATTCTAATGTAAAAATTTATAGTGACTTCCGGATCAGGAAAGAGTGCGATTGGCCTATGACTGATGAATAAGTCAATAGGCACATGTATTATATGCATATAGATCAATTTGGGGACAATCAGAATTTATCCAAAAGAAATTAAAATAACAAACAATTAAAACTCTGTGTGAAGCTTGATGTGCCCAATACCCGTTTCGCAAAAGTACTTGACATTGCCTTATATCTAGCCATGTGTTTCTTTGCTGATCATTAACAATTGTGTACTGTGATCACCCTAATAATCTGCCAGCGAGGTCATGTATCATATTATGTATTTTGTAGACCAAAATGGGAAGGTGGTCAGTATGATGGTGATGAAAAAGATCGACTTGATGCACTTCGGTTAGCGATGGAGCTTGGAGCTGATTACATTGATGTCGAGCTTCAGGTTCCTCTCTTATAAATGTATAACTATAAAACGTTTCTGTTGTTTGGCATGATGGAATTGTAAGATGTGTAACATGATCTCTTCCGTCCCGTCCTTCATGAATGCTAGATTCCGTGATTATAACGAGAACTTATCGAGGACTTTCTTTTTCCTTTTTGTTTTTAATTTTTTAAGTTTTTTGTTTCGTTGTTTGTTAGGATGATCCAAAAATTCATATGCAGGTGAAAAACATCAATTTTTCCCTATTGAACAAGTACTTGAACAAAAAAAATGATTACATCTCATGGATGAAAAAAATAATACATAAACAAAGGGAAAGCGATAGCATTTTATTCCTCCCAAGTCCAAACTAGTGAAATTTTTTTCAAGAGCTTATTATTGATTGCCGGATGTGTTATTAGAACTCAAAAACTTGTGCATTGCAGTATTGATGAAGAAGCCTGTGAATACATGTATTCTTTTATGCTTAATATTCTTACTATTGCCATCATGACAAAGATATTCAAATATTATTTATCTTTCCTTTTCCATTTTAGATTTGTCACACTGGGATTGTAAAACCTGAATTACCTTTTTGTCTTTTGGTTATACTGGAAGAGATCAAATCCGTGACCTAACCCTTTTTCCCACCCTCCTCCCACACCACTTGGGCTAACCCCAAGGCTTAAACCTGAATTACCTTTTAAAATGTTATCACCTTTCTTGAAGGTTGCTCATGAATTCATCGATTCCATATATGGAAAGAAGCCTGAAAAGTTTAAAGTTATTGTCTCTTCTCACAACTATCAACATACTCCATCTGTTGAGGCTCTTGGAAATCTTGTTGCAAGAATACAAGCCACTGGAGCTGACATAGTGAAGATTGCAACCACTGCCATGGATATCACTGATGTAGCACGCATTTTTCATATAACTGTGCATTCTCAAGTAAGCAGCTTAGGTGGTGTGCTCTTGCATTGTACTTTTAAATCTTTGCCCACAGTTTCTGTCCATGCCAAGCTGAATTTTAATCTGTTTTTGTAGTTACCATTTTATAATGCCAATATTTAGGATATCAAGTTGATGGATTTTGTAATCGACTGTATACATAGAACATACCTATGCACATATGTATGGTTGACTAAGGTGTGCATTTTTTTTAATTTCTGCTAGTAGTTACACTCTTTAAACATGAGTTGTGCCTTGGCACAACATTAAGTTACTCCGTTGCAGTTTGGAGGCTACGGGTTTGAAATGGGGGACAACCTTCCCTCAAGTGGGGATAAGGGTATTTACATTTGACCTTTTCTAGACTCTAGAATAGTGTGAGCCTCGTGTTCTGGGCCACCTTAATTCTATTTGAATATCACTGGATAGCATTTCCATTTGTTTAAATGATTAATATGATAATAAGTAAAGCCTTCTTATCAAATAATTGGGTTCATTCAGGGAATGAATGTTGGCAGATTACACCTCTTGTTTGAGAACTGATCTTCTCATGAATTGATGAAGAGAAAGAGTGACATCTTACTGTCATGCAGGGTAGGAGAACAGGATGCAAAGAGACTTGCATTACTCTGTCTCTCTTCATCTGTGGGCGCACACATGTGTGCCTGCATGAAATGTCTTCTCCTTGAGTCGTTGCATTTTTATTCTTCATATGATAAGAAAAAACTGACTCCTTCATGGAATTTCAGGTCCCAACGATAGGACTTGTAATGGGTGAGAGGGGTTTGATTTCAAGGATACTTTGCGCAAAATTTGGTGGTTATCTTACTTTTGGTACGCTGGACTCGGGAATAGTTTCAGCTCCTGGTCAACCTACTATGAAGGATGTATTACATCTATACAATTTTGCACAGATAGGGCCTGACACAAAAGTGTTTGGCATTATTGGAAAGCCTGTCAGCCACAGCAAATCACCTTTTCTGTACAATGAAGGATTCAAGTCAGTAGGTTTCAATGGAGTTTATGTACATTTGTTGGTAGATGACATTGCAAAGTTTCTCCAGACTTACTCTTCAATGGATTTTGCTGGATTCAGGTTCATTTTTCTATTGCTCATCCTTAGTGTCAAATAGAAATTGCAGTATCTATATACAGTTTTTTCGTGCTCTTTTTACATCATGATCACAGCTTGTAGTCTTCATTTCTAAAACAGCATTACAATTCCCCACAAGGAAGCTGCACTTAAGTGCTGTGATGAAGTTGATCCAGTTGCAAAGGTACTGAAGAAGCCATTCATGTTACGATGCTGATATTCTTCATCTGAGTACTTTGGCTTACCTTTGAGTCATACTAATACATGTCTTCTTCTTTTTTCAGTCATACTTTTTGATAATTTTTTTTTTTTTTTATGGTGATCAATATTCAGTCAATAGGAGCTATTAATTGCATTATAAGGAGACCAACTGATGGGAAGTTATTTGGGTTCAATACGGACTATGTTGGGGCTATTTCTGCTATTGAGGATGGACTGACAGGTTTGATCATGTTGTACTAGCTAAGTTTTTATCTTTCTTTATTCTGGCAAGAATCTTTCTGTAAGGTGTTCTGGGTCCAACTCTTCTTTTCTACAGGTTCACATAAAAGTGGCGGTATAACTGGTTCACCTTTAGCTGGTAGGCTGTTTGTTGTTATTGGTGCTGGAGGTGCTGGCAAGGCGCTTGCTTATGGTGCAAAACAGAAGGGAGCAAGGATTGCAATTGCTAACCGCACTTATGGTTCAGTTCCAGCTTTTCTTTCTTTTTTTTATTAGTTCATAAAATATTTGTTTTCATCTATCCTTTCACACCATTTCATTAACTTTTTTTTTTGGTGGGTGTTCTTTCAAATGGCTGATCAGAATAGTAAAATACCCACTTATGCATCATCTCAGCACTCATTTCTTTATTTTTTTATTAATTAAAAAAAGTAGATTATAAGTAAATATGGTTGAAGGGCAGAATCATTTATTTGGAAAAAGCAATTAAGGATAAATCGAAAGTATGATACAAGGTCAGGGTGGATTTTGGTGAATTACTCTATTGTAGAAGATAGAGATCCTTTCTAATTGAGATTTGCCACCACCATTTCAATTGTCTCATTTTCCTTAATTAGTATTGTTTTATGTGTCTCCAACCCGCATTTGAGTAATCTCTTTGATTAATTTCACTTTGATGATTTTGTTGTTTGAAATATCCTTATTGTTTGTTTTCATAATGTTAAACCCTTAGGCTTTACCACACTATGTAATTGTTCTTTGCCCTTTCCCATTGGCATAATGTCATAGCCTAGTTGGACTTATTACGGGATTTTGGTTGAGTGCATCAATATGTTTTTCCTAGGAGGGTTATTTAGGACAAAACTCAACGCTTGCTTTTGGAATGGTAGTGTTGGTAAGGCCTTTGGAGCTTAGGTGATTGCCCGTGGTGTACATTTCTTTCATATAGGGTGGGAATGCTACAGTGCGTTCCTCTGGGTATAAAGGTGGCTTTTTTGCGAGAATTGAGCTGATGTCAGAGTCAGGTTGGCATTTTATAGGGCTATCTAGAATTGTAAGAAGATTTGATTCATTTGCTGGATGAATGTCCTTATTTATGCAGGTCTCTGGCATCTTATGCACCATTTTGCTTTAGTTTTAGGCATTGATAACTTTTGAGAAGATTGTGTCAGATGTTTGATATGACCAATCTCTTTGAACTAAGTGCACATATTGAAAAAAATTTGATACCTTGGATCCAATTCAACCTGTATCCTTTCCTATGTTCTGAGAAATATATCAACTACTTTTACATCAAAATTATGACATTCAAAGCTTTGTGCAACCTTTGAAGTGTGCTTTATTGTAGTTTGTAGTATGATGTTCTAAAACTGGAGTGCGCTGCACCTCAAATCTTTGCTTGACATTTTGTGCAACCTTTGTATAGCATGTTAGCTACAAACCTTGTTTATTTTTATTTTTTTTCAATATTCTCCACTTCCATTTTCCCATTCAAAAACGAAATCACTGTGATTTTGTGTTCTTATGGTTGATTTTTATTTTGTTCAAGATCGAGCCAGAGAACTTGCAGACACAATTGGAGGAGATGCTTTGTCTCTTGCTGATTTAGATAATTTCCACCCAGAGGAGGGCATGATTCTTGCTAACACAACATCTATTGGAATGCAACCAAAGGTTGATGAGACACCCATTTCTAAGGTTTGGCGCCCTCCCATTCTGTTGAATTATAAATCATCGGCTGGCCTTGTATTAAAATATTTGATCATATTTGAATTTGCATATGATCGTTATGATTGTTATGTTCAGCAAAATGTGGACAGCCATATGAATGCATTAATTCTTTTTAGTTCTACCAACTTAAAAGAAATTTTCTTCAAATGTTTTCTTTTTGTGAAGTTTTTCATTGTAACACACTTGTGTGCAACACCTAGCATTCTAAATTCAACATTCTTTTAACTTGACAAACTTTTAGGTATCTTCGTAAATAACATAGTGAGATTATTGGTGAACTGGCCAATAGAAATAAAAACTCAACACGACTTTGAAAGGATAGAGTTAGCACAATTTGTTAAATAGATGAAAGAAAGTTACTTCAGATGATTTTATCATTTGCAATCAATGCCAGGGTAGAGTGCGGTAGTAAGTGTAGCTAACATGAAGATGCCTAAGAATAACTTGGATTAATGTGATTGAGGATTTCTGACTATGCATGGTTGGTGGTATGCTGGTACCGTAATGTATGGGGATATCTAGTGTATATGGAGAAAAGGGGCTAAAAATGCGTCTCCAAGGAGTTGACATATGAAATAGTAGTGCATTCGGATTTGACACATACATAGCTCAGCTTATCACCATCTAACCTGATGAAAATTTGTGAAAATTTGGTGCATACAACATATCTTTCAAACTGCATAAACCACAATTCAAGATCACATGAACACTAAGGTCTCCTTTGGTAACCATGTAGTTCTCACTTTTTAGCTAAAGATAGAGAACAACATATGGGAGAATTGAGGGAGAAAGGTGGGAGAAAGAAGAGAGGAGGAAGGGAGGATGGAGAAACAAAACTTGAAAAACAAAAAAAACATTTTGAACTTGTTTTTAGTTTTCGTTTTCTGTTGCGTTCCACTAGATTTTCTCCTTCCTCCCTTCTCCTCCCTCTTTTATTCTTTCACCCATATATTTTCCTTCTATTTGTAAGTAAAAAACCAAATACTGAAATGGCTGCCGACCTGCATTAATGCCAGAACTGTTTAGCCAGAATCAAACAACTCCAATAAAAGTTGGGGTTTTTTTGTTTGGGTTGTTTGGGTACCTAAAACCCTGACAATCCTAATGGACAACTTTCAAGATTGGTCCACAGTCAAATTTCTCTAACCTCTAAGCATTATCAATTTAAGGCACGTTATGACTTTGAGATATATAGGTTCCTCCAAAGCAAATTCCAATCTTAAGCTATGTGTGTCAAGCGTAGTGTGTGCTTATAAACAAAGATGCGTAACTCAATACTGTGATTCATTGTCTCTAGTCTTGGTGCTTTGGAGTCTCTGCCCCATTTTCTTTATATCTTTGTTAACGTATTTCACCCTCCATTTGGATTTCATGACCTAGGGAAGTTCACGCCCCTATATCCCAAAAGTACTAGTTACTAATGAGACTCCCTGCAATCGCGTACATAACCCATATCGACCTAGAAAGCGTACACCACCTCAGTGATATACCCTAAAAGGACTAGTTACTAATGAGGCTCCCTGCAATCGTTTATATAGCCCAGATCTACCTAGTACAGAACCGAAATGGGATTTAACACATGCTAGCCCAATCTGGAGTACCCACAGTTTTAGCATTTCAACGATTAATGAAATTTTCCATACCTAAAATCCTAAATTCTACTATCTCCTCCTTTAACAATTTTATGACAAACCTAAGTTAGGAAAACCCACACATTTAATCTCATACAAATAAGTCTTCGTCAACATATTCACTCATACCTAGAAGTGGGTGTTTATTATTTAATAAGGATCAAATGTGTAGTGTGTGAACTATATTGAGCTATGTAAGTCGAGTATCAGTGCCTGCTATCCTTATACACAAAAATGGCAAGTTAATCACGATCCACAATCAATAGAAACAGACAAAGATTAGAGATGTGAAGCTTACCCGTGATCTCTTTCACCAATGAAGAGGTGAGCAGACTCACAAACATCCACTGCACTAATACTGAGAAAAACTCTCTATTGCCACATTGAAAAAGGAGGAGTATCACCCCTTCACCTATCCAGAGCCTTTGTTAAGCTTTGGGTTTCACCCTTCTTTTGTAAGATGCAAGGTGTAATTGAAAAAGCATCAACGGCTTTTTTTCAGTACTTCAAATTTTGAGTTTTGACAGGGGTACGGATAAATCCCTAGGATTGATCGACTGAGGTAAGTTACTGGTCAACCACAATGATTGGTCAGTACATCGAGATTCTTTGTGTCTTTTATTGGAGACCTCTGTTCGACCAGTAGGTTGCCTTAGTTGATGCTGACAACCAGCCAATGGCCCAGTCGACCAAACTACCTTCTGGATGATAAGAATGTCTTTCTAATCAGTTTTCTGTGTTTTGATTTTCCTACTTCTATCTGTCTACTTGAGTTCTAATTTTCCAAGGGTCCTAGACATGTTCTAAAATATTGTGATTATCCCAGACCCTGTAGACCTAACTTACCTCTACTTCTTGGTCAAGAAACTTATCCTAGTTCGGTCTTCTAATCCTAATCTAGACCTTGAAGTACTCTTGCAGCCGCACTCAACTGTCTTAACTCTGTTTCGATTGTGGTAGTTCTCTCTTGATGTCACCTTTAATCTCAATGCTATTTGTTTGTAGGGGCCAGATTTTTACTTTTTTTTTTTTTTTTGTTTTGTTTCAGTTGGTGTGTTTTGTGCATCTTTATGTTAAGTTTGTTATATCTTATGTTGAGTAATGATTGTCTTCTGTGGACCACTGGTCTACTTTGGTTGCGCCTTTCAGTTTGTATTTTTATATATTGATTTTGTTTCCTAACAAAAAAGTTTGTTGGGCTCCCTTTCTTAATATCTTCGTTAACGTACTGGACCCTTATCTGGATATCATCGTTGTTCCACACTAGAAGCTTAAAGGGTGGGTTCTTATTTACCTGATCTCATTAAGCCATTGACCTGGGAAAAAAAAAACAAAACAAAAAAACAATACGGCCCGTTTAGGTTTTGAGTTAAATGATTAAAGGCCACCCAAGAGCAAAACTATATTTGGAAAAAATCATTAATTCCTTTCATATGATGAAATTAAGGAGGCAACCTCGATAGATTAAAACTAAGGAAACTGGTTAGTTAGGTCTTTGGGTTTTTACCAGTTTACCAGATTCAAGTGTTTTTTTTTTTTCTGGACAAAATTACCTGGAAAACCCATGCAGCAATAATAGTCTTTGAAGATCGAACCTCAGACCTCTAGCTATGAAACCAACTTACACCATATTCTATTGTTGTTTCATGTTTCACAAAGTTGATCAAATGCTATTTAGTGATTCATCAACTTGCTGTCACTTTCAAAGGCAATAGATTTCATTGGCTTTCTGTTTTGGCAGCACGCTCTGAGATCTTACTCGTTGGTTTTTGATGCTGTTTACACCCCCAAAATGACCAGACTCTTGAAGGATGCTGAAGCATCAGGGGCCATAGTTGTTAGTGGGTTGGAAATGTTCATTGGACAGGCATATGAACAGTTTGAGAGGTTCACTGGGTTGCCTGGTAAGATTAACCTGTATCACTTGTTAATATAGTTTCAATTTAATACAAAATTTACATTCTATCAACGTGCATCAATTCTTATTGGCTATTTTCTTCTTTGAACTGTAATTTGCAGCCCCAAAGGGACTCTTTCGGAAAGTAATGGACAATAGCTCTTGAGGTTTGTTTGGCTAATTATTATTATTACTTTTATTATTTTCCTTGAGCAAGTTTGTGTGCATCTTTTTTTGACATTTTAGCACCTCTTTTTTATTCAAAATACTGGTTATCGCTTCTTTGTAGTGTTCGTGCCCAGGGATTATAGTTTTATGCAACTCTCCATTGCTTTATGCCTGTCACCGGAGTCTTCTAACTCTTTGTTATACTCTACGCCTCTATCAGGCATAACGCTCTGTCATTTCTTTTCTGGAGCTTTCAGTCTGAAAGAATAAACACTTCGTGCATGCCAAACAGCCAAACACCCTTGCTGCTGGTAATGTCTTGTGTAACAAGCCACAGACGGGCTTGTTTCGTTGTCCTAAAGGAGCCATGCTGCGCTCAGTGAAATAATCTGGACTGGGTTGGGAATATTCTAATGCAATTAGTCAAGCAAACACAAAATATGGAGCATTTTACCTTGAAAAGCTCAGGTTGTAATATAATTATGTGCATGAATTTATGGGAAACACACAAATAATGACAACTACATTAGAACTAAAAGAAAAAAAAAAAGAAACAAAACATTAGATGACGTAGTTTTAATTTAATGCCCTTGTCTGAACAAAAACAAGGACATCCTGATAGGGATGGTACAATAAATACATATATAAATAAAATGAGAGCAATGATTTTTTTTGTTTTGGACGAAAAAATGAGAGCAATGTCGCTCCTAATATCTACATATAAAATTTACACTCAATTTTATTCAACTTTATTTTCATTTGACATGGTTTGTTCAACTTGCAAAGAGAGAACCCGCAAACAGTACGTGCAGTTCAGTTGCAAGGATCGAAATATCACCCACTACATGTTTTGTCATCGCTCTTACCAAATGCCCTCGATGATTACGTACTACCACCCCAAAATTTGATATTTAAAATCTAAAATCTAAGCGATTTACTAATTCGAGACTAAATGGTGATTCTATACCATAAACAACTAACCATTTCAATAAATCGAGTGCAAAATACATCAAATTAAGTAGAAGTGAAATTTTCTCGATGCGTCCCGTACAAAAATGAACTCAATGCATATCAATTATAGGGCTTAATTGAGCAACTGGTATAAAAATTATAGTTTTCTTTTTTCTGTATAAGCCAAACGCAAAACCCTTGATAATATAAATAAGGCTTATAAATAATATATAAAACAAATTGGAAAGTCTTTTAAGGTAAAATAAAACTAAATAAATAAATAATAGGTAAATAAAAGTAAAAGAAATTAAGATTATAAAAGTAAGTATGTTACGGTGAAGCACGTCAGAGACACTGTCCTAAAGCCTTTGTAGCCTCCCTACGTGCAGGTGTCTACAAGACTTCAAGATACGACCCTTAATACACAGGCTCAAGGTCCGCTATGAGCACTTTCACAATCGGATATGGGTCTCCAAGTCACAGAATCGTTGCCCCAAAATAATAATATAGTACAAATTGTGGTGGTGATTGTGGTATGTATTATTATGGTAGTATGGTATTGTATTAGTATTTGTGTTATGTAGTTGTATGTCACATGTGAAGGAAAAGTGGTCTTTTATAAGCATTTAAGAACATGTAACCTACTATATGTGAAAAGTAAGTAATATAACACCTAGGATTTTAATAACCTGACCAATATGAAAAGTATTTTTGAAAAATGAAATTTATAGTTAAAACCCTAAAAATTAAAGAAAAAGAGGGAAGAATGAAATTGAGAAGAAATAAACATAATATGCCTCTTACCTGAGTCTTATGGCTTCTCATAAGTATACTGCAATTGATTCAACAAGAAAAAAATAATATGAAGAACAGAAGAGATTCAAGAGAAGGAGAACTCTGTGAAAGAGATGGCATGAAGAAGTAAAGGGATGCGAAGGAGAAAACGCACAAAGAGAAAAGATTGCGTGAAATAGATTGGAGTATTTTCAGAAGTTTGTAAATTTCATTATACCCAGTACCTCTTCGAAACTGATTCCCACATAATCAGAAAATGAAAGCACCTCATTTGTTGTTTTCCCTTATAGTTTTCTTTCACATCAATTTTTAACAATAAGTGATTTTCTCATAGTTTACCAAACTAGCTGAGCTTCCCAAATTTTTTAAAACATCACTTATCACCCCAAATAAGTAATGTCAAACGGGCACTTAGGTGTTATATATGCATATTGAAGAGATGTACCATTGGAAAACTCAAATCAATAAATCAATAATGTATATGCGAATTTATCACCAGATGAGTCAACAAGATAATACTATGCATAAAACATGTTGCCTTGAAAACCCAATTCTCAAACAAAACAAATGGAAAAACTTATCTGGCAATGCCAATCATTCTTGCGACATCCCTCTGAAAAGTTCTTTTTGGATTTTGCCCCTAAAAGATAATGTCTCGGTGTAGGTAGGTTGTATGGCAGCCCTACTCTTCAAGATATAACAACTTATGACCCTTGTACGGGGTGGCGCGATCCGGTTCAGTCCGGTTCTCACCTTAAATCGAAATTGAAACCGATACTATATAACCCGTCTGCTTTAGGCAAACAAATTCAAAAACCGGCCGATTCGGTTCTGACCGGTTCCGATTTTGAACCGGATTATTAATTTAATTTTTTTTCAAAAAAAATGATTTTTTTTTAAAAATTATAATAAATAACTTATTTTTTTGGCTTAAAAAGTAACAAATAATCCAATTCATACATTTAGAATTTTTTTGAAGTTGAACTTGGAAAAATAGTGATTATAAAATTTAAAATATGGCATCATATTTTAAAATTTTGTAAAAATAAAAATATATATATATTACCGGACCGGTTCGGTCTGGTCCGGTGCGATGTCGTGTAAAATCGGAACCAGTTGGAACTGATTTGGTCCGGTTTGTTGACTTTTTTGGTCAACCAATTTTTTTTCACCGGTTCGGTTTGGTGTTCCGGTTTTCCGGTCCCGATGTCCACCCCTACTTGTAAGCGTACACTTGCATTGCTCATATCCTGTGAACACTTGAACCTTTCCCAGGAAAAAAAATGTGGATGAACAAAATAATAATAATAATAATCATCATAATAATCATAATAATAATAATTATTATTATTATAATAAAACATTTCTCGAAATATGCTGCTCTCCCTTTTCTAGCCAACTAGTTAAGGCTTTTATAGTAGTGGATTGCCTCCCAAATCATAGTCAAACCAAGGTGTTAAACTGCTGCATATATACTACAAAAATTGTACCTTTTTCTACCAAATTCAAAACAATGATAGCCAGCAAAATAAAGAATAATTAGGCTCAATAAAACTTGCAATAATATCACATAAACTCTCTGCCAGTTTTGCAAAATTAATAGCCATAAATGAAAAAAAAAAAATTAATATAGCTACTGAATACAAAATAGGCCAAAACTAAAGTTGATGCAATATTAGATTTTGAATTCAAAACAATTAAACTACAAAAGAACTGTTTGCATGGTTTTTTTTTTTTTTTCCTTTCAAGAATTTGAAACCAAAGTAAATAGTATACTACAAAAATTTGCGAAAATGCAACAATTAATATTCAAATCAAATTTGTCTTTATAGAAAGGAAAATTTAATTGTCTGTTGACCAAAATGCAAGTTACTTATAGTGGCAGCATCTTTGTAAAGCTCAAATCGACATCACAAATGCAATGGTCTGGTCCCATAATCAAATATGGTTAGGCCCTTCTTTTTTTTTTTCTTTTCCTTTTCAATTAACTGATATTTTGATACTTACTTAGTGCCCGTTTGACATTACTTATTTGGAGTGATGAGTGATTTTAAAAAAAAAAAATTGGGAAGCCCAGCCCGTTCGGTAAACTATAAGAATCAGTTATTGTTAAAAATTACTGTGAGAGAAAGCTATAAGGGAAAGCTAATGAGGTGCTTTTATTTTATGATTATGCAGAAATCAATTTTGAAGAGTCGCTGGGTTTAATGATTATGTGGGAATCATTTTCTAATTATACGGGAATCAGTACCAACAACACTTATAACAAAAAGTTTACGAAACGTCAAACTGCTTTCTCTCACAGCAAATCTGACAGTGATTATTTTTACAGCACAACAATACCAAACTGACCAAAGATTGAAACTACCATAAATTAGATTTCTTATCCCTGTGTCGATGTGTGACTGAATTTTAGCATTTGACTTGCCCGTGTTAACTAGAAAATAAATAAGTAAATAATTGAAAATTTGTGTTGTAGGGAGAGTGGTTAAATAAAAGAATCTTAAAGCAAGAGAACGTTGTCAAACTCCTGTTCTTCACTTAGACCGAAAGCAATATAAACTCAAGCCCACCTTAAAAATAAAAGTTACATCTATACTAGAACTAGATAGTTGGGTTTCTAAGTGTTCAATAAATTCTTACTAGGTACAACAATGTTTATCTCATATAACAAGGAAACTCATATGCAAGAAATAAAACAACCAACCGATATTTTGAAACAATACTAAATTATATAAAAATGAAATTACACAGAATTAACAGACGTTCTATAGCTTTAACTTGAAACTTATAACAACTTCAGTTCAAGAGGAAAATAATTTTAACATACAAGGGCTTTAGGTTGTTATAAAAATTATAGTTTTCCTTTTTCAGTATAAGCCAAACGCAAAATCCTTTATAATATAAATAATATATAAAACAAATTGGAAAGTCTTTTAAGGTAAAGTAAAACTAAATAAACAAATAATAGGTAAATAAAAGTAAAATAAATTAAGATTATGAAAGCAAGGTATGCACATCAAAACGCTATTCTAAAGCTCTTATAGCCTCCTTACGTGCAGGTGTCTACAAGACTCCAAGATATGACACAGGCTCAATGTTTGTTATGAGCATGTTCACAGTCAGATATAGGTCTCCATGGCACAGAACCGTTGCCCAAAAATAATAATATAAGTAGAGTGTTGGGGTCTTTTTCCGTCGGAAGGCTCGTCCGGACTTGTTGATTGTTGGATCGCCACAGAGTGGTGGATCAAGCATTTGTTGCCCTTTTTTCTGAGTTAGCGAGAACTAGGCCCAAAATATCCCGAGGGAGAAGCAAGTCCCAGGGGTGTACTTTGTTCTTCTTCTAGCGGCTGTGTGTTTTGTGTTGATGTTTCTGGCAGTTCGAAGAAGAGTTGAAGATTACTTGCTGATATTGATATGAGATTATATGAGCTTGGCATGAGAGCTTGGAGTGTTGGAGCTAAAGACCCACAAGTTTAGCAAATGAGAATGCATGTGCTTCGCTTGGTGTTGGATATGTTTGAGTTTGAGTGTTGATTATTTGTTGTTTGTGGCTATGACTATGGGGATTTAAGAGTTTTAAGAGAATAAGGATGCAAGGAAAAATTTGAGGTTTAAAAGCTATGGTCTTTAAAGCTTGGAAGGAAGGAAAAGCTTGGAGTTAGGTGATACTTTATGGATTTAAGAGTTTCAAGAGAAGAAGGATGGTAAGAAAAGCTTGAGGCTTGAAGGTTATGGTGTTTATAGCTTAGAAGGGTATGAGGAGGAAGGAAAAGCTTGGAGTTATACTTAGTGAGACTTTATAGGGAGAATGGCTTCAAGGAAAGGAGATTATAGCTGGGGTGCTTGCAGCAGCTAGGAAGGAGGTGTGATGATTGAAGAAAAGGGTTGATAGCTGCCGGGATACTTGCAGCAGCCAAAGCAAGAAGTGGTTATGCTGTTCCAGTAGCTAAAGGAATGGCCTAATGGCTTCAGAAATGGTTGGTAGTTGTTGTGTTGCTTGTAGCAGCCGAATGAGGGGGCTTGATGGTTGGAGAAAAAATGGTGATGACTGCTTGAATGCTTGCAGCAGCTGAAGAAATGTGAGTTCTCACAGTTGCTGGGAGGCTTGCAGCAACCAAGAGGTGTTGGTTTTGGCTAAGCAATGCCTCCCAATTTATAGAAGGTGAAGGCTATCTTTGGTTTCCAATAGGTAAAAGGAAGTGTTGGAGCTGGTCTATTTCCAAATGGTAAAAGGGAGAATTGGGACATTCTTATTCCCAGCAAGTAAAGATAAGCATTGGAAATTGATTATTTTCTATGGGTAAAAGGAAGTGTCGGAATTGGCTTGTTTCCAGCAGGTAATAGGGAGCATTGGGACATTCTTATTTCCAGCAGGTAAAGCTAGGCATTGAAAAATTACTATTTCCTATGGGTAAAATAAAGTGCTTGAAAAATATCTCATTTGCTCACCCACATTGGAGAACTCCAAGTAATGAGCTTGGACTTTGGTGCTCTCAAGTAGCTAGCCCAAAATCTCCATTATCCAAGAGCTTCCTTGGGCCTTATGAACTTTTGTAACCTTCCACACCACAATTCCTCTTGCAAACCCCATAAACCACATGACTTGGGTTCATGTGAGCTTGGTAGGTGATCGACATATGAAAAACGTATTATTGGCTTGGCATGACATGTACACAATTTCTATATTTAGTTAATGAATTAATTCCCAAACTACAGCTTAGATTAACGCATAACCAACATTACACGTTATATTGGGCTTTAAATGTCTTTGGGCTTCCCTTGACTTTTTTGGGTCTCAACATAGAGAAAGTATAAAAGGTAGAAGATGAGAGAATCAAATTGTGGTATGTGGTATTGTGGTAGTATGATATTGTATTTGTGCCGTATGTCAAAAGTGAAGGAGAAGTGACCTTTTATAGGCATTCAAGAACATGTAACCTTCACCATATTAAACTAAAAGAATTAAGGCATTCATTATAGAATAAAACCTTAAAATTAAACTCGCAATAAATAAAATGAAACAGCCAAAATAATTAAATAAATCAAAACGATAAATTTTTTAAAACCTTTTAAAATTCCAACACTAACTATGTAACAACCCAAACCAAAATATCTAGAAATTAGGATTTCTTTATTCTACCCAAAAGACGATTTTGCCCTCACATATTTTAATAGGAGAAAAATTGACTTTTTGATCGAGAAAGAATTTGGCAATTTCGCTTGCGCTGTTGCGTAGAGCACGGCGAAACGAGTCCATAGACACGGAGTAGACTCGAATCGGAGTTGTAACAAAGTAAATACGATCAAAATACCTAGAAGGGCAAAATGGTAATTTGGTCAAAAAGTCAGATTTTTATCCCTTTTCTCCTTCTCTCTCCTTTCTCTCTCCTCCCGATTCGCCACAGCCAGCGACCTCCGCCCCTTCTCACCGTCGCCCCGGCCGCCACAGGTGGAGCCAATCTCCGCCGTTGGTATCAAAGTGACCACCACTCAACCGCCGTCCTTTCCCGATCCGTCGCCGCCCTTGCCGTGGCCGGAGCTCGCCGGAATCTGCCATTTTTGCCGATTTTTCAGTTTGAACTTTGAGCTCCTTGTTCTCCCTCACTTCTCCACTAAATCGATCGAGTAAGGTATGGTTTCTCAGCTATTTTTCATGTTCTTACTGATGGATGTATGGGTTTCGATCGATTTTGGCTCTAGAACGTTCGATTTTCAACTTGAAAATTGGCCGAAATTTTGGCGTCGTGTTCGGCCATTTTCGGTCACTTTTTGGGGTATGTCCAAGAACAAAAGTGACTCCAAATGAGGTGTTTTACCTAGAATAGGAGTTTGGAGTCTTGGTTCTGAGATTTTCCGGCAACCCATAATCGCTTTGGACACCCAATCTGCCCGCGCGTGTGACGGCGCGTGGGCGAGGGTGGTGGAGTGACTCTATATAGTTTTGTGATCCTCGTGTCGTCACGAGCGCGTAGGATTTCGCGGATCTCAATTCGGAGTCCGTTTGAGCCCCGAACGGATTTTCCATATCGCGCGATCCTTGGGTGCAGTGTCGTCAAATCGTTGGATCGCACTGAATTTTGGATATGTTGTACTACATGATTCCAGGATCGTGTAGAATTCGACGGATTGCGAATCGGAGTCCCGGATACTACGAAATCGCGAACCCTGGGCCTAGGGTTTGGATTTTAAGCGATAATGTGATTTTGGCCAATCCGACCGTCCGTTTCGGACCAAATTCGCGGAACATGGTTCCTTCTCTATGAGGAACCTTCAGAGAAGCCCAGATTGGCCATCGGAGATCGTGAACCCCACGGGTTCCGGATCGGCCGGTCTGGTAGTTTATCGCTTAGTGAGGCTTCGAGTCTCTTAAAGCCGTTCTAATTGTCTGAAAGGGTAAAGTGGGCATAGGAGTAACTCTAAAACAAGTGCACATATTTCTAGGAGCCGGGGGCAGGATGTTTAATTTAATTCTTTTATTCAGCAGTTTATTAATTTATTATTATGGATAATCAGGCACCAGAGGTCCAGTCGACCCACAGGAGGGACCTTCGAAGGGTCCAGCTAGCTCGGACCATCAGTGAGTGGACTTTTCTTTCCTAAAAGATTTTATAATTTTATTTTATATTTGATCTTGAATAAGTGTTATTGCATGGTTTCTGAGCATGAATTTTATCGTAAAATCTCTTTATTTTCCTGTTACTTAGTCGAGCAGCAGATTTGAGATTTTTGATACATAATTAGTAACTTAGCTTAGATTTACCAGAATACAGAAGATTATCAGATTTTATCATAAATAGTTATTTTAGAACCACCGAGTACCCACTTATTTTTGGTGATTACCCACAGTCGAACCGATGTCTACGGACATCCAGTCTGATTTCAGTTAGTCAGCACTTGACTTGCCTCACGAGTTTCGGGGACGTTCGGACCGTGAGTGCTAGGATTGCGACTCGGCAGACTTGGTGTCCCGAGACCTGCCAGGATTTGTGGCTCGGCTGACTCTGTGTCCCCGAGACCTGCTAGGATTGCGGATCAGGCTGACTGCGGTCCCCTGCATCCTGCTAGAGCGGCTCGAGTCGACTTGGTGTCATCGAGACCTGTCGGCGGATCAGGCTGACCATAGTCCCCTGATTCCTCCAGTTTGCGGCTCGGTTAGACTTTGTGTCTCCGAAACTTGCCAGAGGATTTGACGGATTTTTACAGGGGTACAATTACGTGGTAGTATTAAAGGATTTTAAGCTCTTTTATGCAGTTATGATTTTCAATTATTTTATACCAGTTTCATTGAGAATTATACATTTATATCTTTATATATTTGTTTGTTCAGTTACGCGAGTATATTCATCAGTATGCTTATCCATGTTTATTTGAATACCTTGTATTGAAATATAGTCAAATTATCGATTTATATTCCTACCTATTTCAAAACGGGGGTTATTATGTTCTAAATTGCTTTCAAGAACATTATTTTTGTCCACTCACAACTTTAAACTGTTTTTCACCCCCAGGCCGTAGAAGTACGAAGGAAACCACTCGGGCCATCCTCCCAACTTCCGCCTCACCACCATAAAGTGTATGATCTCGTTGTAAATTTCTTAAAGTTCTGTAAATTTGTAGAAATGCTTTGATATCTAGTTGAAACTGAAAAACTGGAATTGAGATCTGTTATTTGAGATATTCTGGCAGTTGGTGTGGTATTTGAGCTTGTTTGACAGGTGGAAGACGTTGGGTTTGGTCAAAATAGAGGGGAGACTCTGCCGAATTTTCGGCAGAAGTCTAAGGGAAATTCTAAAAAGAAATTGAAACGAGAAGGGTAAAAAGGTCTTTTGTGCCCGATATTCGCGAGGTGTCGGACACGCACAGGACTTGATTCGAATTCTAAAGCGAAAATTGGGTCGGGTCCTGTCAAACTACCTCTTAGTCTAATGATATTTTTCTTCTCAATATTGGAAGATGTTCCAAGTTCAAATCCTCCCATCCCTAATTTATTTATAAAAAAATATAAAAAAATCTTGATTGAGCCATGTCCGCCATATACAAATAACTACAGCTAAAGTACATCAAACCCATAATGATCAAAATATAAAAGGCTTGCTGTTGGTAAAAAAAAAAAAAAAATTGCTATATTTATAGATATTTCAAAAATAAAATTACATTATAAATTTGCAAATTAAAAAAAAATATAATTCAAAGTATGAAAACTTTATAGATGATTGAGTCTAGAACTTGGTACTATATTCTTAAGACGAAGTTGTCTGCTCACTAGTGCTTCTAGAATTTATTGTCCCAAGATACAACAATTGAATTCTTGTGCAAGCAACACTGCAATCCCCAAAGAAAAGCAAACTGAAACTATGTTTAAACGCTGTCACATTAAAACTTGATATTTCTAAGAATGAAAAGTAGAAAAATATTAATAAGGTCTTTACCCTATGTGTTGCCCATCAGTGATTGAGTCCCACCACCAACAACTCCGTGCTAGTGGAAAATCTATAAATTTGAAAATATCTAGAGTTTGCTCTAGTCCTGAGTGTGAGGATGGCCTCTCCCTCCCCTAAACCTTTTTGTTCATAAAACAATGAAAAACACAATTTAAATGAATTGATGTGGACTTGCCTTTATTTATTTATATGTGTCAGATGCCTCAGTTTGAAAAGGACACACAACTTTCACCAAAAAAATAAGAGAAAAGGACACAACTTAAAACTGATGGCCCATTATGACATACATGACTGAAAAATAGCAACTCTTCGTAAGAAATAAAACTTCCAAGTCACATTCCAGACAAAAAAACACACCTTTCATATAACACGTTTATTTTCATACATTTTTCTCTCTATCTCTCAGCGCATAATGAGTCAATATAAAAGAAAAAACATTTAAAAAAATGTACATGAAACATAAGATAGGCAAGTTTTTTTTCGCTGTTCAAAAAATGTACCCAAAAAAAAAAAAAATCCTATAGAATTCTAAATGAATTGATGGGATTTGTCTTCTATATTTGTAGGCATTTAAGATGCCTCAGTTGAAAAAAGACAAGTTGACCCACTGTAAAATAGACACGTGGGGTTACAGCCTCAGAATGGTTCAAACCGGCACACTAATCAAAATATCAGCAGCCCTCTTTTCGTTACAATACAAAACATTTCAGTTGAACATTTTGTTTTAATATTATTTTTAATTTGGCACACCACATGGGTGCTCTGGTTAAAAATGTACACGTTTCAAAATCATTTCACTCACACTAATTTCCATTTTTTAACACCTACTAGTCTTCTCTCAGGTAAGAATGGCCGCAATCCAATTAAGTTTGGTTGGTCTAGTTTCTTAAATTTTTTGACCAGCGGCTGAGACGGCCTAATCATATTGTCCAAGTTATTATACACGTTATATTTACAAAAGAAAAAAAAATTAGCGAGTCGCCTAAAGATGCTTTAAGTTTGAACGTATCGATAAATAAAGAATGTTGCTAAATGAATTCTAAAATTAACTGAATACACATTAGTAATTCAATAAATAATTTTATAGTAATGTGTACTCAATTAATTTTGAAATTCATTTAACAACAATCTAAATAAATGTTCTTAACTACTTAAACTATAAGTCCTTTATGTCGTAGCATCTAAGTTTATATACACAAATATCATTTCAATCAAGAAAAAAAAACTTTCACATGAATTTACTCTACAAACATGATGGACTTATTACCAACCCGTTGTGATGTGGGGTCATGGCTCACGCACGGGAGCCCTCAATAATTCGGACCCCTTGCCCAAAAAAAGGATAATATCAGAATTTGACCTCCCAATCAGGTAATGCCACGTGGGCATTATGGTATAAGAGAGGACGGTTCAAATCTCCCTCTTAATTACGGATGCGCAACACAGCACACTCTGCTTTGACATTCTTTCCTACTCTTTTCTCATCTATCTCAGGTCTCAGCTGAGCTCTCTTCTCTTTCACTCGTTCTCTTGTGACATTATGGTAACTGCCTCTGTGCCTTTTGATCTTCCTTTCCTCCTTTCGTCTTTGGGTTCATGAATAATTTGAAGTACATTATCAGATATTTGTCTATCTGATTCGTTGCCAAGAAAATTAAGCAGGAAACAGAGAAGCTTATAAACAGTCAAACGCTACATATATTTTCCTGAAATTTTCTCAGCAACCAAACAGATATCATATATATACTTGTCTGATAAAAGGGAAAGCAAGAAAAACGCAGAGTGTTTTGCACCGACAATTATGTGAATAGAATTTTCTCACTTGTTTTCTTTTTGGTTGAGTTTTAGCTTAGTTCTTCTTGCTCTGATGCCCTGAAAGTTGGAGGTGAGGGGATGATGAGGAGGAATTCGACTCTAGTTTGTGTTCCGATAATGGCCGAATCAGTGGGTGAGATGGTGACTGATATGGGCAAGGCAAAAGGCCTTGGTGCTGACCTTGTGGAGATAAGATTAGATTATTTGAAAACATTCAATCACAATGAAGATCTCAGGCGTCTAGTTAAAGAGTGCCCTTTGCCCACACTTTTCAGTTATAGGTACTTTCCCCAAGAGTTCCTTACGTTATTGAGCTTGTTTTATGGTAACCATAGAATTGTTGGGATACAACAAAGAATTTTCCAGCCAGCTCCCACCTGACATTATGTGTACTTTTTCTAGGCCCAAATGGGAAGGTGGTCAGTACGATGGGGATGAACAAAATCGACTCGATGCACTTCGATTAGCAATGGATCTCGGAGCTGATTACGTTGATGTTGAGCTTCAGGTTGCTCTCTAACAAATGTATATAACTTGAAACAATTTTTGTTTGTTTTTAATGGCATAAGAGAAATTTGGCTCTTTCATTACTTGTCTTTGAAGGTTGCTCGTGAATTTATTAGCTCTATAGAAGGAAAGAAGCCTGAAAGGTTAAAAGTTATTGTTTCTTCTTACAACTTTGAAGAGACCCCATCTGTGGAGTCTATTGGCAATCTTGTAGCAGCAATGCAAGCCACTGGAGCTGACATAGTGAAGATTGCAACCACTTGCTTGGATATAACTGATGTGGCACGCACTTTTCAAATCGCCGTTCATTCTCAAGTAAGCAGAGTAGGTAGCATGCTTTTTTGCATTGTGCTTTTTAAGATTTGCCCATCATTTCTTTTTGTTTAGGTACCGTCAGGATGTGAAGAATTGGCCCATGTCGGAAAGTTAAGAAACTTTGCTAGCGCTTATAAGGAGTTAGGCTACTCCCCAGATTGCCAAACTTCCTTGAGATACCATTTTAATGATGCCAATCTATTTGAATCGTAGCTGAATGGATTTCTAACACACTTTCTCTGGAATTTCAGGTTCCATTGATAGGACTTGGACTGGGTGAAAGGGGTTTGATTTCACGGATACTTTCTGCAAAATTTGGCGGTTATCTTACTTATGGAATGCTTGAGCCAGGGACAGTTTCAGCTCCTAGTCAACCTACAATCAAGGATCTAATACATCTATACAATTTCAGACAGATTGGGCCGTACACAAAAGTGTTTGGCGTAATTAGCAAGCCTGTTAGCCACAGCAAATCACCAAAATTGTACAATGAAGTGTTCAAGTCAGTAGGTTTCGATGGAGTTTATGCACATTTGTTGGTAGATGACATTCAGAAATTTTTCCAGACATACTCATCCATGGATTTTGCTGGATTCAGGTTTAATTTTCTATCGAGTATTACTCTGTTCATGCTCTTTTTACTTCAAGTTCACAGCTTGTATTCTTCGTTTCTTACGCAGCGTAGGCATCCCTCACAAGGAAGCTGCACTTAAGTGCTGTGATGAGGTTGATCCAGTTGCCAAGGTAGTGAACAAAACCCTTCATATTATTAAGATGCTGGCAGTTTCTGTTGGACAAGTTTTGGCTGCCTTTTAAATCATACTTGATTAAAATCTTGATCAAAATATTCAGTCAATAGGGGCTATAAATTGCATTATAAGGAGACCGGCTGACGGGAAGTTATTCGGATTCAATACCGACTATGTTGGTGCTATTTCTGCCATTGAGGAAGGACTGAAAGGTTTCCTCTAGCAATGCTTTTACACTTGATTATTTGTTCTTGTAATGTGAAGCTTAGGGTTTTTGCACGTGTTTTTTACAGGTTCACATAATAATAGTGGCAAGAACACAACAAGTGGTTCAGCTTTAGCTGGTAGGCTGTTTGTTGTGATTGGGGCAGGTGGTGCTAGCAAGGCACTTGCTTATGGTGCAAAGCAGAGGGGAGCAAGGCTTGTAATCGCCAATCGCACCTATGGTTCACTTTTTTTTCTTTTCCATTGCTCATCAACTATTTCTGTTTTCTCACTCCATTTTCACCTGGATGATTGTTTTTGTTTGAAATATCCTTATATCATTTCGAGAAATTATACTATTACCACAGAATAATTTGACGGAAAACACCACTAGTGCAACGAGGGACCTAATTTGACGGTAATTGAAATTATTATTGGAATTTAAGGATATAAATATAAATTGGACTACAATTTACCCTAAAATCTATTTTGAAAAAGAAATATTATCAAAACTGGAAATCATATTTTTTTATTTGTACAAGTGATAGTCTAAACTATAGGAAATGGGGTTTCTTACACACACGTACACTACTAAGATACTGTGGGGATTTGAACTTTAGACTTCTTGCCTTCAAGTCATAACAGATTATATACTTGTAAATCCTCTTTAGAAGGAAAAAAAAAAAAAAAAAACCAATATAAAAATATTTATAGCTGAATGATTTTTATAAACAAACTTTATTTGTCCCAAAAATCCCCATGTAACAAGTTCTTGTAGAAAGAACTCCTTATTGATAACACTCTTCCAGACAAAGTCCTAACTTTAGAATATAAAGTGAATTACTTGCAAAACCTTATACATGATGCAATAACATTTGGCTAAATTGTAATTTAGTTTTCTTAACTTTTGTTATATATTTAAGAAAGCCAAAAAAACAGTGAGACTTTATTTTCTTCTTGGAGATGACTTACAATTTATTTATTTGTCTTATTCAAGATCGAGCTAGAGAACTTGCAGACATAGTGGGTGGAGATGCTTTGTCTCTTGATGATCTACCTAACATCCCCCCAGAGGATGGTATGATTCTTGCAAACACAACATCTATTGGAATGCAGCCTAAAGTTGATGATACGCCCATTTCCAAGGTTTGAACTAACTAACAAGAATTTTTTTAGATTTTTTATTTATACAAACGATAGGGACGGGGATTCGATAGGGACGGTGACTTCTTTTAACAACTTAAGCTACAAGCACTTTGCAACTAACTTGTATTTCTAACATGCATATAATTGCTCGTAATTGAAAATAAATAACTAATTAATTAAAGAAATTAAAGAGAATTAATGGGTTAATTTCCAATTTTGCAGCATGCTCTGAGATCATATTCATTGGTTTTTGATGCCATTTACACCCCCAGAGTGACCAGACTCTTGAGGGAAGCAGCAGAGTGTGGTGTCACAGTTGTTAGTGGGTTGGAGATGTTCATTGGACAGGCATATGAACAATTTGAAAAGTTCACTGGATTGCCAGGTAAAAATAATCTATATATTGCGTAAAGAATTCAAATTGTACCAAAAATATTGTCTCTATTTTGTTTCTCTTATTTTTTTTTTTTCGAACTGTAAATTGCAGCTCCAAAGGAACTGTTTAGAAAAGTTATGGAAAATCATTCTTGAGGTTAGTTTGACTAATTCTTTTATGTTTCTTAAGAAACGTGTAATTGATTTTCTTGAGCAAGTTTTTGTAGATCGTTCTTGAAATTCAGCATCTTCCAATTGCAGTATGCGTACTTAGGGTTGATGCCTTGTGTTTCAAGTCAAGCAGCAGAGAAGAAAAGTAATTTCATCTCCTCACCTCCATGATATGAGTGCTGGTAATAAGGTTTCATGCAACAAGGCATCGTTGCTTTCTTATACCAATCATCTCTATCAAAGATACCAGAAACGGCACCGTATTAGGTCTTTCATGGAGCTTTTTATAGTCTAAAATAGTAAGTAAATTCTGTGTACCAATTACCAAACACCCGTGCTTCTTCTGTTGATTAGCAGTGGGTGGATTTGTACGAGAATATGCAGTGAAATTAAAGAAGAAAGTAGGGATAGCCCTACAGTTTCTATTTCCTAGACGTCAACTCATTAATTTTGAAATCTATATATAAAAGTCAAATTTAAACTAAAATGCTCTGTAAAATATAAAAGGTTATAGTACTCCTACATTTTTCAATTTGTTTGCCACCAAACTTAAGTCAACTTGACGGTTTTGAAGCATGTCATTTAGTCTCTCATTTTTTCTTAATACTTCCTCATTTATAGCATATCAATGAGTTTGTTTTTAGGAGAGCATTTTTGCTTACCACTTTAACTCAATGTGTATCTTCACCACAATTCTTATAACTTGATACATACCTGTAATTATAGTTAACTCTTTAATTTTAAAATTTTAAAAATTTTAAATTTAAAAATGAAGTAAAATAATAATAAAATAACATTAAAAAACAAACTCTCTCACCTAGGCTCTCCTCCGTTCAACCCACCCCACCCCACCCCACCCCTACCAGCCCCGTTCACATGACCACCAGCTCGCATACGTCCAACGGTGACACCAAAATCCTCGAGATCACAACATCAAGCGCTCTGTTTTCGCCTCCAAGCTCACTTCCCTTTGCGACACCCTGAAAGCCGTCGTCTACTGCAAGTACCAGCCCCCCTGGTGAACATCTCGATGCCCTCAACCCCGTCACCAACGACGAGGACCTCGACCACATGATGATCAAGTACGACAGGCTCTAAGGCCAAAATTACTAAGATTCAGGTGTCTCTTGCCTGGGAACCTGACAGGACCCGACCCAATTTTCACTTTGAAATTCGAGTCAAGTCCTGTGCGAGTCCGACACCTGGCTAATGTCGGGCACGAATGACCTTTTTACCCTTCCTGTCTCAAATTCTTTTCAAATTTCTCTTCGACTCCTGCCGAAATTTCGGCAGAGTCTCCCCTGTATTTTGACCAATCCCAAAAATTTTCACCTGTTAAACAATCAATAAATTCACACCAACTGCCAGAATATTTCCAAATAACAGATCTCCACTTTCAGTTTTTCAACTTCAACTAAATATCAGAGCATACTTTTAAGTTTTCACGGTTTCAAAGATTTTCTACAAACTCTACCTTGGTGCGGAAGCTATAATTGGCCCGGTGGTGGATCCCTCGTACTTCTACGGCCTGGGGGTGAAAACAGTTTGAAGATGTGAGTGGACCAAACATAAGAATTCTTGAAAATAGTTTATCAATCATAATAACCCCCACTATAAAAATAGTTAAATAAAACTGAATACGTATTCTCCATTTAAAGCATACTAAACTCAAAGCATTCTATGTAAATTATATTCAAGCTCGATAAATTTTATTTAAAAGTACTGAAATCAAAGCTTGTATAAAACACTGAAATCAAACTTGTATAAAAGCACTGTACTCAAACCTTGTATAACTGAACAAAACTATATAAATGTATAAAGGCCTGAAAAATCAGAGAAGCTAGTATAAAATAGCTGAAAGTCATAACTATATAAAAGAGCTTAAAATTCTTTAAAATTACCACCTAATTGTACCCCTGTCTTATCCGTCAATTCCCTGGCAGGTCTCGGGCGTCACGCAGGCTACCCGAGCCGCAAACTGGCGAAATCAGGGGACTATGATCAGCCTGTCCCGCCGGCAGATTCCTCGATGACACCAAGTCAGCTCGAGTCGCTCTGGCAGGATGCAGGGGACCGTAGTCAGCCTGATCCGCAATCCTGGCAGGTCTCGGGGACACAGAGTCAGCCGAGCCGCAATCCTGGCAGGTCTCGGGACACCAAGTCTGCCGAGCCGCAAATCCTGGCACTCACGGTCCGAGCGTCCCCGAAACTCGTGAGGCAAAGTCAAGTGCACTGACATAAACTGAAATCGGACTGGATGTCCGTAGACATCGGTCCAACTCTGGGTAATCACCAAAATAAATGGGTACGAGGTGGTTTTAAAATAAAATCCTTTAGAAAAATCTGAATAACAACTGAAATCTCAAGTTGTGCTGCTATTTCTTCTGTCATAAGCCTAAAAATCTGTTTTCTATAACTCTTAAGCATGTAAAAGTAAGCAGCACACAACTTATAGAACTAATTATGTACTAATCATGCTCGGAAACACAATAAAGCTTACTCAAGATCAAATAAGGAATTTAGTCAAGTAAACTCGTTTATAAAACTCTTTTATATAAAATCAATATAAAATTACTTATAAAATCTTATTTATGGAAAACCTCTATATAACTCATTTATATAAAATAATTCATGAAAGAAAGTCCACTCACAGATGGTCCAAGCTACTTTGACCCTTCGAAGGTCTCTTTTGCAATCCTGTCGGGCTCCTGGTGCCTGATTACCCATAAAGATTAAATTAATAAACTGCTGAATAAAAAGAATTTCAACTAAACACCCTGCCCCCGGCTCCTAGAAATACGTTCACTCGTTTCAGGTTACTCCTATGCCCACCTTAGCTTTTTGGACAGTTAGACCGGCCTTAATAGACCCGAAACCTCAATAAGCGGTAAGCTGCCAGATCGGCGGATCCGGGATCCCGTGGGTCCAAGATCTCCGATGGCCGATCTGGGCTCCTCTGAAGGTTCCTTACAGAGAAGGAACCATGTTCTGCGATTTTGGTCCGAAACGGACGGTCGGATTAGCCAAAATCGCGTTATCGCTGAAAATCCAAACCCTAGCCCCAGGGTTCGCGATTCCGGAGTATCCTGGACTCCTATTCACAATCCGTTGGATCCTACACGATCCTTACATCGTGTAGACCGACATATCCGAAATTCAGCGCGATCCGATTATTTAACGACACTGCACCCACGGATCGCGCGATATAGAAAATCCGTTCGGGGCTCAAATGGACTCCGAATCGAGATCCGCGAAATCCCAGAAACAAGCCTCAAGGAGGCGTCCCGACATACGCTCACAGACGACAAGCCTCACCCCCATTGCAGACAAGCTGCTCCTCGTCATGCGTTATGTCCCCGGCATACACACATAGGCAACAAGCCTTCTCTCCATTGCAGGCAAGTTGCTTCACAAGTACAAACTCAATGGAGTCTCCTTCAAGTGCTATGTCTCCGGACGCACATTTACAAGATACAATGAGAATTGAAGTTCGAAGGACAACTGAAAATTCCATAACAAAGCGGCCAATCAACCAAGTTAAACAAGAAATAAGCCTCATTTTGCTCAACCGGTACCATCTGCTCAGCTGCCTGCTCCTCCGCATCTGCCCTAAACCTCATTAGCTGCACCACCTTTGGCGTTGTCTTCCTCCATTGCAGCTTCATTTGCCACTTGCTCTTCAACTGCTTCTGCATTCACAGCATTGATCTGCTCACTTTAAGCAGCAAGTCAAGATAGAGCTACTCACCATCCTCATGTTCGAGAGGGCAACAAGGAAGAGCATCGTTCCTGCACAGCTTGTATGCATTAGCAGCAATTTCATGCTTGGACGCCTCCGTGGCTTCAACATGAGTACCAAAATTGACCAGCAGAGCTGTCACCAACTCCCGGATCGGTAGTTCGTGCAACTGAAGGACATTTTGCTCGAGCAGACGACTCTTTAGCTCTCTTTGCTGCAACTTGCGACATTGAGTTAGCTTCACGCTTAACTGTTCGTGGCTTTATAGACGAGTCATGGTCGTAGATAGAGGTACAGTCCTCTCAATTTGATCCTTGGATCAGCGCAGGCGACCAAAACCCTGCTTCTCAACAACCTTCTTATAAGGCAGATCACGGGTTTTGGGCAGTTCGGGCCGAGACTTGAGCAAAATATCCCAGACCTTATGCATGCTATTGATTTTCTTGTTGTTCGCGTTGACGAGGCACTTGATCTTGGCAGATGAAAAAGGAGCAACACCCATGGGGATCTTCTTAGCACATTAGACCCCCCTTAAAGAAGACTTGCTCGTGGCAGAAGGAGGAAGTTCGGTCGAGGACTCCACCTGCTCAACTGGCAGATCATTTAGGCCCCTAGCCATACAGCTTCCATCTTCCAACATCTCCGGCAGGGGGCAGAGCATTAACCTCCTTTCGATGTTTGCTCAGCAACCAACGCCCTTCAAGGAACCTGATAGAGATGTTCAGAGCTTGCTGAACCTTGGTCATGTTCGGGCCGAGATCGAGTTTCTTGCAGATGTCATTCTCTGCAAGCAGAAGATGGAAGTTAGTTAGATACACAACAAAGAATTCCATGGAAACTGTAGCAGATCAAAAGGATGCAACTTACCATCACAGTAAGTGAGAAGAACGAGCGAACTGACGCCAACCTCCTCTTCCTATGTACCGCTGACTTTCAGCACGTTCGTGCTCCGTACATGATCACCTTGACTCATACTGATCCTAGTTCGTGGCACAAAAAGAAGAAGGAATTGAAGTAATTTGGATCAGCCACAAAAAAGACGACCCAAATTGCCACCTACTCCAGCAGTAGATCTCACACCTCCTCTACGCGGGAGATCAAGTCCACGAAGGAAGCCCAGTTATAGCTGGACAGCCCAACGGATAATTTACATCTCCTACATGCCACCACGTGCCATGCAGAAGCTGGGGGGCATTTGTGGGAACCTAATTAAATCAAACCCTAGGTCAAATAATTCCTACCATTTGGGGATTATTTGACCAAATTGGGAATTGATCAACCTAATTGGGAGTTACTCAATTTAATTGGGAATTATCCAATTAAATTGAATGTTACCTAATTAGGTTGAGATTTGATTTGGTTAAATACCACGATCCCAATTAAATAAGGAGTTGCCTAAATTGAATCAGGATTGATTTGATACCTACCACAATTAGGGATTTGATTTACCCTAATTAATCAAATCCATAATTAATCAAATCAATTCCAAAAAGGGGAGGAATAATTCCCTTCCATCTACGGAATTATTCCTCTGAAACCCTAGCCTCCGAGACCACTATAAAAGCATAGCCATACACAATGGTTGAGGTACGCCTAAATTCCTACTAAAACTCTGCAGAAATTGTTTCTCAAAAACCCTAGCCACCTCCTCTCTTTCTCTCTCTCACACAAGGCTCCGGCACCACACACGGCTCCGGCCACCCTGTTTTCCTTGAATTACCCTACCTAACTTAGGCATCGGAGGGCCTTTGGCCAACACCCCCCGGGTGTGGTCCTTTTACTCCGATCTGTTTTGCAGGGAGAAAGAGAGGCGGAGAAGAAGAAGGAATCTTGGGTGAATATTCTCGTGGGGAAATTTGCTCCCACAAAGGTTATGAAGTATATGTGGCCTTCTAGAGTTTGGATGGGAAAAGGGCCACAGATGTCTGTATGGTTTATGTCCAAGAGTTGACCACTTCTGTTTGAGCCTTTCTTTCTTGCCTTAGTTAATTTCCCTTACACAGACATGTAGATTAGAGAAGTCTACTGGTGGCAGGACTTGTTCTTTAACTAGGCGTTGGATTCTATCTTTAGAGATGTGACCTAACCTATGATGCCAAAGCCTAGTAGATTGAGTTGGATTTGGAATGATTTCAGTGTTTAGAGCAGATGGAATGAATTCAAGTGAAATAAACCACATTCAACAGGGCCTGTCGCAACTAGAATTGAATTATGAAACAAACTGAAGCCTTCTTTATTGAATTGAAAAGAAAAATTCGACAAAACTAACTTAGAAATTGAAATAAGATTCCTTCTCATGGAAGGTACATAGACTATATCATCTAGCTCTAGACAATGACTCGATCCTAGCTAAAGATTGATGACTCTTACTGCTTTGACTTCAACCTTTGTTCCATCCCCTACGAAGACATTGACTTCATTCCTATTTGGAGTTCTCTTTCTTAGAAAGCCCTGCAAAGTATTTGTGACATGGACAGAACAACCAGTATCAAGCAACCAGGAATTAGAAGGAACGTCAACTAGATTAGACTCAAAACAGACAAAAGACTGGAGATTACATTTAGCTTCTTGTTTCTCTAACCATTGCTTGTATTTATGACAAGCTTTCTTTATGTGCCCTGGACTTTTGCAGAAGAAACACTTAAAGTTGGATGTTTTGTTAGCCTTAAAGTCATTGGTCTTTTTGGGGAAGTGAGCATTCTTGACTGGCTCTTTTTTGGCAGACTCATTTGGGAGGATTTTGGAGGGTTGATTTTAGTTATCATGTTAATTGTGGGGTCCACTTTTTCACTTTTGATCCTATCTTCTTCTTGAACACATATTGCTATGAGTTCATTCAAATGCCACTTCTCTCTTGGAGCATTATAACTTGATTTCAGCGTAGTGAATTCAGCGGGCAATGAATTGAGAGTGGTATGCACAAGAAAAGCATCAGACAGAGATACCTATAGTTCCTTCAGTTTGCTAGAGATTTCAATTAATTTCAAATGCCACTTCTCTCTTGAAGTATACTCAACGCGTGCTCAAGGAATCCGTTCCTCCTATTTTCCAATCCAACGAAGCCTTCCAAACAACCATGGTTGGAAGCAAGCGCATTAGGAGTAAGACCGCCGCAATGGCTCAATTCGTGATGGCCCAAAGCCACTCCTCCCATAATCCCACGATCGACATGGTGGCACCACCACCCCAAGGTGCCACCACCGCAAATCTGCAGCAAGGCCTCGCTGCCATGTCTTCACTTAGCACCACGGTTGGAGCCGCATCACAACTGCACGGCACCTTGGGTGCAAGCATCATTGCACCGGCCTTTGCCGTCGTCGTACCATCTCACAGCCTCGTGGCTAGATCAAGCCACCTTCATAGCGCCGCTGCCGAGCATGGTGGAACCTCCTATCAGGGTGGGCACATGACCACTGCCGACGTAGGAACAATCTTGAAGCAACTTCAATTATTCCCTCCATTGCCTCCGCGCTCGAAGTACACTCCTATCCAATGAAACCCTAGCCTGTGTGCAATTGGGCTCCACAAAATTCTCTCCTCCCGGTCCATGAAGTTCAGTAGACCTCAATCTGAGATACGATTTGATGAGGCAGCTCCTCAACCAAATAAACTTGGCTCAAAACCTTGGCCTTGGACAACAGGGCGAAGAGAGAAGGATGGACGAACGCGCCGATGGGCAGTTTGATGGGTACCAAGCAGGTTGAGCAGGAGTAAGCAGACAAGGAGAGGGACAACAAGGCGGTCGGCTTGCCGACATGTTGCAAGCATTTGCAAGCCACAGTCTGAGCAGACAAAGTCTCCCATCCAGATTGAATTCAAGTACTAATATGCGTGAATGGCTGGGCCCATGACTTGGCGTCCATGCCCGCCTGGGCCCGCAAGGATATGTTCACGAAAGGCTAGGCCCTCAGGGAGGTCTACTTGATAACCCACACAATGAGGATCGTGAAGAAAGGCGCTCTCCTGCCCGTTCACAGGGAAATGTTCAATAAAGGCTAGGTCCCCATGAAGGTCAACCTGTCATGTCACATCCTATGATCGGCTTCGCCATAGCACGATATTGTCCTCTTTGGGCCCCACCTCTCTGCCCTCACGGGTTTGTTTTTGGGAACTCACGAGCAACTTCCCAGTGGGTAACGCATCTTGGGATTGCTCTAGCCCCAACTCGCTTAACTTCGAAGTTCCCATGACTCTGAAGTCAGTGAGCTCCCAAAAGGCCTCGTGATAGATGGAGGTGGGCATGTACATATAAGGCACATCACCCCCTCTCCATTGCTCGATGTGGGATGTTACAATCCACCTCCCTTAGGGGCCCGACGTCCTCGTCGGCACACTCGCACCACACGGTAGAGTGGATTTGATACCAAATTGTCACATCCTGGGATCGGCTCTGCCTTAGCACGATATTTTCCGCTTTGGACCCCCCCTCTCTGCCCTCACGATTTTGTTTCTGGGAACTCACGACCAACTTCCTAGTAGGTCACCTTTCCTGGGATTGCTTTAGCCCCAACTTGCTTAACTTCGGAGTTCCCATGACTCCGAAGCCAGTGAGCTCCTAAAAGGCCTCATGATAAATGGAGGTGGGCATGTACATATAAGGCATATCACCCTCTCTCCGTTGGTCGATGTGGGATGTTCCATGACAACCCTCACAATGAGGATCGTGAAGAAAGGCACTCCACTGCCTACTCCTGAAGAACCAATTCTGAATAACAAGCTACAGGAAATCCCTAGCAAGCACAGTCCACCAACATGCCGCCTAGGCAGCACAACCAAGAAGGTCGACCCTTGTGAACCAAAGAGGAAGTCAATCAACGTCACCCAAATCCTGAAGGTCACCAACGTGACTGACCAGCCATGTGTGCAGAAGACGTTGAGAAGCTTGTAAGTAACTGACTTCGAGACTTCAGCATTGGCGAAAATTTCTAAGCTGCACTACGCATGGAGGTAGACCGAGCAAACTCCTCACATTTGACAGCCAAAATCGAGCAGGCTACACCCCCGAAACGATTATCAATGCCCTTTTTCACATACTTCAAATGCGATTTCGATCCTGAAAGCCATCTGAAGCACTTCAAGAGCGTTATGATCCTCTACAAGGCCGAAGATGCACAAATATGCAAGGTGTCTGCAATGACTTTGCGAGGAGCAACTCAGGACTGGTTTCATACCCTACCATATGGGTCGATCAGCAGCTTCAAGGAGCTGGCTTACGTCTTCACCAAAGAATACACTTCTTACCTAACGATCAAGAAGAATCTTGACTACTTGTACAACCTGCACAAGAACCCCGATGAATCGCTTTGAGATTACATCAACAAATTCAAAACAGAAAAGGCCAACATTGTAGGGTGCAATGATCGAATCGCGTCCTCTTCTTTCAAGAAAGGTCTTCCAGCTAAACACGACGTATCCCATGAACTGATTATCACTCCCAACCAGACGTTGGCAGAGGTCTTTGTGACGGTCGAATCACCGCGAAGAAGTTTACCAAGAAGGAAGATCAACCAACCAAGCGGGCAAGCCAAAGAAGCTACATGCTTAATAGCAGGAACAAAGACAAATGTAGGTCGCGCCCACAAGGAGACGTTAAGGCGAAGGAGAACTACACCAAGTTCTCCATCCTTATACATCAAATCTTAGCCCAGGTGAAGGATAAACCTTAGGTAAGAATACCGCCACCCTTGCAAGGAGATCCGGACAAGAGGGATACCAAAAAATATTGTGCCTTCCATATGACGCACGAGCACAGTACGAATAACTACTTTGCTTGAAAAATGCACCTCGAAGAACTAGTAAGAGAAGGTCACTGCACGAAGTTCATTGCGAAGCAGGCCATCTAGCAGATTGAGGACCACGATACAGCCAAGGAGCCACCCCAGAAGGTCATAAGGATTAACACAATCCTAACCGACTCCAAGGACTCCGGGCTGACCACAAAGAAAAGAAAAGGAAGATCAAACAGGCTACTTGATCTCCCAAGCCTCAACTAGCATCCCACTGGCAGAAGAAGATCTCGTGATCGGCTTCCAAAAGAAAGGTCTAATAGGCCTCGATCTGCCACACAACGACGCCCTTGTCATTAGCATTCAAATCGCGTAGGCCTATTGGATCTTTCTTTTGGCAGTCATTCAACAGATGGGCTTAGAGAAGAGGGCAGCACAGCCAATATCCTACAATTGGCAGTCATTCAACAAATGGGTTAGAGACAAAGATCAATAAATCGACCAGGTCACTAACTGGCTTCAATGAAGCAACAACAGTTATTGTTGGCACGGTGGATCTCGACGTCTACTCCCCACACTTGTAATCAGCTAGCAAACATTCATGGTCATCGATGAAGTCTCACCCTACAGTGGCATTCTGGGCAGACCATGGATTGGCAAGATCAATGCCATCACCTCCATGTACATCAGAAAATCCGCTACCCAATCCCTGGGGGCGGTGTTGGCCAGATCAATAGCGATCAGGCAATGACAAGGAAATGCTCTGCTCAAGGGCTGAAGAGAAACAAGCAAACATAGTTCCTCCCTGTGAATCAGACAGATCTAAATGGAGTAGAACAAGCAAAGGAGAAAGCAAATCCTATTCCTGACGGCCGAGCAGACAAGAAAGGAAAAGGGATAGCTACTCCCCAATAGCAATCAAAGAATCAGGACCATATGTCCGGAGGTTTTTCCTGAAGAAGGATGGAAGCTCGAAGAGGATGTCGAGCTAGTACCCCTTGATCCTGACAAGCCAGAGAGATCGGCTTTTTCCTAAGTCAGGAGGAGAAGGCAAAGCTTGCAGTCTTCTTCTAGAACAACAAAGACGTATTCGCACAGTCGCCATCTGACATGCCAAGAATTGATCTTCTGATCATCTGCCATTGCCTACATGTCAACCCAACCATCAAGCCAGTAGCACAGAAGAGACGCAACTTCGCCCGAGCGAGTCGCCATCATCGAAGCAGAGATCGACAAGCTCCAAGCTGCCAGTTTCCTAGAAGAAGTCTCTTATGCAGAATGGCTGGTGAACCTTGTTTTAGTAGCAAAGAAAGATAAGGGCCTGTGGAGAGTTGGTGTCGACTACGCCGACCTCAACAAGGCATGCCTTAAAGACAACTTTCCACTGCCATGAATTGATCAGCTCGTCAATTCAACTTCTGGCAATCAACTATTAAGCTTCATGGACGCCTACTCTAGCTATAATCAAATCATGATGCATGAAGACGACAAGGCAAAGACCTCCTTCACCATCGAAAGAGGTACATACTGCTATAAAGTCATGCCCTTTGGGCTGAAGAACGCCGGAGCAACCCAGCAAAGGCTAGTAAACAAAATTTTCAAGGAGCAAATTGCCAAGACTATGGAAGTCTACGTAGACGACATGCTAGTCAAAGCTCCTCAGCAAGCAGACCATATCAAAAACCTGGCCTAGGCATTCAGCCTGCTATGAAAATACAATATGAAGTTGAACCTGAGCAAATGCACATTTAGAGTCTCGTTCGGCCAATTCTTGGGATACTTAGTCACCCAAAGAGGAATTGAGGAACATCCGAATCAAATCAAGGTTATACTCAACATGAAGTCACCTGCGACAACAAAGGAGATTCAAAGTCTAACGGGTAGAGTAGCAGCTCTCAACCGATTCCTCTCAAGATCTACCGACAAGTGCATGCCATTCTTCAAAGCCTTGAAGAAAGGACACAAAGACAAGTGGGATGACGAGTGCTAAGTAGATTTTTGAAACATAAAAACCTACCTCACTTCAACTCCCCTACTCTAAAAAATGATACCAGGCAAAGACTTGTACATCTACCTGGTGGTGTCCGACTTAGCTATTAGCTCAGCTCTCATTTGAGAAGAGCTGGGGGCACAACATCTGGTATTCTACACTTCAAAAGCTCTTCTCTATGCAGAGACTCTATCCAAAAATGGAGAAAACTAAGGCTCCACTATCAAGCATACCGGATAATTGTCATGACAGAAATGGGCTAGAGAACCCTGACGCTTCTTAGCGACTCATGAAATGGGCTATCGAACTCAGTCAATACGACCTCTTCTATTGGCCGAAGACTGCTATAAAAGCTAAGGCTTTAGCAGATTTTGTTGTAGAGTTTATCCGATAGCCGAAGAAGAGAAGTTGGTCACGAAAACCAAGAAAAAAACAGACGATACCTCCCCAACCGATCCAAACCCGCCTAACGACATGTGGTAGTTGCATCATATCAGAAATGAACGGGGGCAGGGGCCGTCATAATCACCCTAGATGGAACTTTGTTGGAACAAGCCACCACACTAGGCTTTTCTGCTTCAAACAGCGAAGCAGAATATGAGGCATTGCTTATCGGACTACACCTAGCAAAAGAACTGTCGATCAAAAGATTGGTCATCTACTCAGACTCTCAGCTAATCACGAATCAAGCCTTAGGTAAGTACTTGGCAAAACATCCAGGAATGGTCCAGTACCAGACAAAGTGCAAGGACTTTTGAAAGAATTCCCTACTTTCACCATCCAACAAGTTCCACGGGCAGTGAACACTTATGCAGATGCGTTGGTGATCCTAGGATCAGTGCTGGACACCTAGTTCAGACGCACCATCCAGGTCGAACACCATGACTGGCCAAGGATCAAAGAAATAGAGTCAATCGACTCAATCCAAATCGATGAAGACCCTAGCTGGCAAGACCCTATCATCGACTACGTGGTGAATGGAAATCTACCAACAGATAAGTTTGAAGCTAGGAAGGTCCAGCAGAAAGCCGCGAGATACTACATGTAAGACGACAAGCTCATTCGCAGATCATACTCTGGCCCTCATCTCACTTGCATAAAATACCCTTAAACAGTTGAGGCCCTCTGCAAAATTCATGACGGCTAGGCCACTCACCAATAAGGCTGTAAACATAGGCTATTTCTGGCCTAACATGTGCCAACCTGCCTGTTGAAAAAAATGATGATTGTCGCCACTGACTACTTTACTAAATGGATTGAGGCTGAAGCTCTATCATCTACTAAAGAAGCCAATGTGGAAAGATTTATTTGGAGAAACATCATCTGCCAGTTTGGCTACCCTGAATCACTAGTTACCGATAATGGCTCACAATTCATTGGCAAGCAGATCATTGCATTCTTGAAAAAATATGGCATTAAGCATCATCTGTCTACCCCAAGATATCCTCAGGGTAACGGCCAAGGTGAGGCATCCAACAAAATAATATTGAATTGTCTAAAGAAGAGATTAGAAGGTGCCGAATGAAAATGGGTAGATGAGCTCCCTGGAGTACTATGGGCTTATCACACCACCAAGCGAAGATCAACTGGCGAAACCCCGTTTTCCCTCGCCTATGGAATTGAAGCAATCATTCCTCCTCACGTCATTATCCCCTCCATAGGCATTGAAGTAGGCAGTATTGAGTAGAACTTCAAGCAGATGAGGCTGATCAGTTCACAATTGTATATCATTTTGTACCCTTCTTGCTTATGATTTGGTTATGTTATTGAGTCAAACGTGTGCTTTTAATCCCTTTTCTGTTTATCATTCAGTTCATTGGGCCTTAGGTAACAATGGTGTCTTTGGATAAGAAAAGATGCAAAATGGTGCAAAAAACGAGCAGACTAGGTTAGCAACTCATTTCGGCCTTAACATCTTTCTCCGAACTTGGATTGGCCCAAATAATATGTAGTTAGAAAGATGAGAGTCTGAACTTCAAGATGGACTACTCAAATGCATCAGATAATGAAGTTGAGCCCAATTCGTGAGCCCATATGCACACCAAGCTCAGGATTGAAGTTTCCAGTTGTTGAGCCTTGGATACTTTCTTTGAGCCATGTGACTCACCACAGCTTTCCTTGACTTTAGACCTGACATGTTGAGCAATTAAGGGAGCAATTAAGGGAGCAATTGAGGGAGCAATTAAGGGAGCAATTGAGGGAGCAGGGAGCAATTAGGGAGCAATTAAGGGAGGTGTGTCAGCTACTCAAGTGCAGAGGAGTCACTCCATTCACCAATAATTCACTCCAGCCATCCTATATCACTTCATTCAGCCCAAAATCAAAGGAGAACTCCAACAAGCCTTCCTTCCATTTCCTACGAATTTGTTCTTTCTCTGCCATCACCAACCACCCAAACTCATCCCAAATCACCTCTTTAGTTGCCATACTCTAGACATGAGAAAGTTCTTGGAGTAGCATTAGAAGTGGAGAAGCACCTGGAGAAGCCTTGGAAACCACAAGCAACTTCAGAATTGGGTTTTCTCTACTCTTATTGCATTCAATATGTTTTCTCATTTTTGCTTAAGTTTCATTTCCATTATGAGTAGCTAAATTCATAACTAGGGCTATGATGTAACCTAACATGAATATTCTGGGTTTATAAGTTGAAGTTTTGAGTTTCAAGTTTGATTCATGATTCATATTCCTATTCTTTATGCTTATCAGCTAATATGCTTGTTTGGATGATTGATCACCATTAGAACTTGTATATTAGCTACCTTGGTTTGAATCAAGAGTAGACACCATGCTTTGATTTGAATTGAACTATGAATAAGAAAAGTATGTATGGACATTCGACAACAGGGATTAGATACATGCTTGGTTGTTTAAATTGTTCTTCTATGCTTAATGGGTTCCTAATGCTTAATTTAGATTAGACAACAAATGATCAAGTTAGGGAATTAGGAGCACAAGGTTAGGACCAGACACCATGGCCTAATCATACTTTAGCTAGAATCAACCTTTGAATCCGAATGAGACTTGTCACTTGACTCCTTATAACCCAGAATTGAATTGTTATGGTGAATCGAATGCCCTAGTATCCCAACCTGTTTTCCAGCCTACAAAAGTACTCTTTGTTACATTTGTTCACCTTGCTTTTGTTTGAAATTTCGCTTTGCCTCATTTGTTCAACAATTACAACCACTCTTGCTTTAAATTCTGTTTTAGACTTAACCTCCTACTTTCTTGAATTTGGTAATCTAAGTACATAACTAATTTTAACTTCTCAGTCCTCGTGGGTACGACCTCGTACTTGTCTTGCTATACTACTAATTGGCCCGTACAATTGCGAGTTAACATTTTAACAACAAATTTTGGCGCCGTTGCCGGGGACTGAATGAAAGTTCTTCCCTGGTTATGTGCCCAAAGTTACCCTATTCTTTTAGAAGTACTAATTAACTCAAATTATTTTCTGTTTCAGGTAGTTTATGTCTAGTAATCCTTTCCTTGAACAAGTGAGGTCTTCATTCCAACGCTCGAGATCTTTGAACGCAGGGCCATCTTTGCAACCAAACCGGGTGATCTCTGAAATTCAGAATCGTCTAGAAAGAGAGTTAGCAACTGCAAAAGAGCAAGCCATTGCCACATTTGAAGGTCTTGCTATCCACACTGACCTCCCAGGGTCTTCACCTTCAAATTCGGAATCAAGTTCAGACCAAGAAGAAGAAGAGATGGCTGCCAATGAGTTCATGGGAGACCTTGATATCCCAACAATTCCAGCATCCCCTTCAAGCATCTTGCTGCCCACCGCAGCTCGAAACTATGAGCTTAAATCTTCTCATCTTAATATGCTCCCTTCTTTTTATGGTTTACCTAATGAAGATCCATTAACTCATATAAAGGATATTTTTAATGTTGTGAGCTCTTTTCCCTTGACAGGTGTGACGGAAGAGCAACTTCGAATGAGAGTGTTTCCGTACACTTTGAAAGATAAGGCTAAATATTGGTTGAATTCTTTGAAGCCTGGTTCACTCATGACTTGGGGAGCCATTCAAAAGAAGTTCTTGGAGAAATATTTCTCCACGCAAAAAACCGACATGCTCAGGGACAAGATCTTTCTATTTGCACAACAAGATGATGAGTCGTTTTGTGAAGCATGGGAGAGATTCAACGGGCTGCTCAATCAATGTCCTCATCATGGGATTCCATTGAAGCTTCAGATGCGTATGTTTTCATAAAGGACTAACCCCCTCTAGCCATAATATTTTCACTAATTTTGCAGGTGGTTCTTATAAGACTAAAACTCCAGAAGAAACATATGAACTCTTTGAGGAGATAGCAATGGAGACCCAACACACCGATACAAGAGGTAAACGTATTGCTGGTGGTTCTAATGATTCTTCCAGGGTGCAGATTTCCAAATTGGAACAAAAGCTAGATGCCCTCCTTGCATTGAACTCAAGAAACCCTTTGAAGGAAGTGTGTAGCATCTGTGAAACTCATGATCATCCTACCATTTCTTGTCCCTTTGGGGCTGCATATCCAGAATTTGTGCAAGAGCAAGCTAAGTTGGTGAATTCCTACAACCGAGGTCCAATAAATGACCCATATTCTCAAAGTTATAATCCAGGTTGGAGGAATCATCCAAACTTTTCATGGAGGAATACACAGAATCAAGCGAATCCCCCTTCACTTCAAAGGCCACAACAATCATCATCGTTGGAGGATATAGTGAAGCAAATGGCAATCAACCAATCCAATTTTCAGCAAACAACACAAGCTGCCATCTCCAAGTTGGAAGTCCAATTGGGCCAGATAGCTACTGAAATAGCTCAAAGAGAACCTGGGAAATGGCCAAGTCAAACCGTGATCAATCCAAAAAACCAAGAAGCCAAGGCCGTTCATGTGCTCAGATCAGGTAAGATTGTTGATAACAAAGTTGGTTCTGATCTATCAAATGATGTTGTGGTTGTAGAGGATGAAGATGAAGAGGAAACCACAGCTATGGAAGGAGAACAACCCAAAACGTCCCAATCTGCTCCTAAGGCCAAATCTGATTCTCAGGAACCCAATCCATTTCAATTGCATAAAAGAGATGACAAATTTGTGCCATCACATCTTCATCAAGATAGATACATCCCACCTCCTCCATATATTCCACCGATTCCATTTCCAGGCCGCTTGAAGAAAGCAAATCAAGATAAGGCTTTTAAAGAGATTTATGATATTTTGAGTAAAGTTAATATCAATTTGCCCTTGCTTGATGTTGTTAAACAGATTCCTGCATATGGAAAGTTCATCAAGCACTTGATGACTCACAAGCTCAATTTTACCCCAAGTGAAGAAGTAAAGCTCAACAAGAATGTGAGTGCTGTGTTGCAAAGGAAGCTTCCACCAAAACTAGAAGATCCTGGCAGCTTTAACATTCCCATTAACATCGGAGATAAGACGGTTGGAAGAGCCATGTTGGACTTGGGAGCAAGCATCAATGTAATGCCATATTCAGTTTATCAGGCGCTTGGCTTAGAAGGGATAAAGAAAACCTCAATTCGTCTTGAACTAGCTGATCATTCTATCAAATATCCAAGAGGTATTGTAGAAGATATTTTAGTTCAAGTTAATACACTCATTCTTCCGCTGATTTTGTAGTGATGGATATGGAGGATAACCCATATGTAGACCGTGTTGATCCCATTCTCCTCGGGCGACCATTCATGGCCACTGCAGACACAATCATCAAAGTGAAAGATGGCACCCTCTCCATGACTGTTTTGGGTGAAACTGTTGAATTTAAAGTGTTTGATGCTCTGTCTCAACCTTCTATCACTCTTGATACTTGTTTTTCAATTGATGTTGTGGATCATGAGGTTTCTTCTAAAATTGTGCAGAAAAAGTCTAATGATGCTTTGGAAGCGGTCCTAACACAAGAAGAGGAAGATCTCTTTGAATCAGAGTTCCAAGAAGTGATGGCTGCCTTAGAAGTGTTTCAACCATACCCACCATCCTTTAGGCCACCACTTGAGCCTATTGCATCATCCTCCACAAAATTGGAGCCATCCATTATCACCCCACCAAAGCTAGAACTTAAACCTCTACCCAATCATCTTAAATATGCTTATTTGGGTGCTAATGAAACCCTCCCTGTTATAATTGCTGCAAGTCTCACTTCACATGAAGAGGACAGTTTAATTGAAGTTCTGAAAGAACATAAAACAGCCCTTGGATGGACCATAGCAGACATCAAAGGAATTAGTCCAAGCATGTGCATGCACCGAATTTTAATGGAAGAAGACAGCAAACCATCTCGTGATGCACAAAGGAGGCTAAATCCCAATATGAAAGAGGTGGTTAGGGCTGAAGTTTTGAAGCTACTTGATGTGGGAATCATCTACCCAATTTCAGATTCTAAGTGGGTGAGTCCTGTGCAAGTGGTTCCAAAGAAGTCCCGAATCACCGTTGTAAAGAATGAGAAGAATGAGCTAGTTCCAACACGCACTATCACCGGTTGGAGAGTTTGCATTGATTATAGGAAGTTGAACACATCCACGAGAAAAGATCATTTTCCCTTGCCTTTTATTGATCAAATGCTTGACCGCTTATCTGGCCATGCTTACTACTGTTTTCTTGATGGATTTTCAGGTTATAATCAAATTCCCATTGCTCCGGAAGACCAGGAGAAAACCACATTCACATGCCCATTTGGTACATTTGCTTATAGAAGGATGCCATTTGGTTTGTGCAATGCTCCAGCAACTTTCCAAAGATGCATGATGGCAATCTTTTCTGATATGGTGGAACGATTCATGGAGGTATTTATGGATGATTTTTCAGTTTTTGGTTCATCTTTTGATGATTGTCTTCACCACTTGTCTCTAGTGCTTACAAGATGTCAGGAAACAAATCTGATTTTGAATTGGGAGAAGTGTCACTTCATGGTAAGACAAGGAATTGTGCTAGGCCATGTTGTTTCAAACAAGGGAATTCAAGTGGACAAAGCCAAGATAAATATCATCACAAATCTACCACCCCCTTCCTCTGTTAAAGGAGTTAGAAGCTTTCTGGGCCATGCCGGATTCTATAGAAGGTTCATAAAAAATTTTTCAAGCATTTCAAGACCATTGTGTAATCTCCTTGCTAAGGATGCTGTTTTTGAGTTTGACGAGATTTGCATGGAAGCCTTTACGACTTTGAAGAAAGAGCTAACTTCAGCCCCTATTATCATAGCTCCAGATTGGTCTTTACCATTTGAAATAATGTGTGATGCCTCTGACTTTGCTATTGGTGCAGTTTTAGGTCAAAAGAAGAACAAGCTTCCCCATGTGATTCATTATGCAAGTCGGACCTTGAATGATGCCCAACTCAATTACTCCACAACAGAAAAGGAGTTGCTTGCTGTGGTTTTTGCTTTAGAAAAATTTCGTCCTTACCTTGTTGGTTCTAAAGTAATTGTTTATTCTGACCATGCAGCTCTTAGATACTTGCTCACTAAGAAGGATGCCAAACCTCGCTTGATCAGATGGATTCTCTTGCTGCAAGAGTTCGATTTGGAGATTCGAGACAAGAAGGGATGTGAAAATGTGGTGGCTGACCATTTGAGCAGAATTGTGGTTGAAGAGCAAGGAGAAGCTGTACTACCATTGAATGAGACTTTCCCAGATGAACAACTATATGTTGCCCAAGTCAAAGAGCCATGGTATGCTGATTTTGTTAATTATCTTGCTTGTGGTGTTCTTAGAAATGATCTAACTTATCAGGAAAAAAAGAAGTTCTTTTCCATGGTGAAACATTATGTCTGGGATGAACCTTTCTTATTCAAGCATTGCCCAGATCAACTCATTAGAAGATGTGTTCCAGAAGAAGAACAAGAAAGCATCCTTAGGCATAGCCACGAATTGGCTTGTGGAGGCCACTTTGGAGCCAAGAAAACAGCACTTAAAATTTTGCAATCAGGTTTCTTTTGGCCTACTCTATTCAAAGATGCATTTAATTTTTGTGTTAAGTGTGATAGGTGTCAAAGGATGGGAAACATAAGCCGCAGGAACGAACTGCCATTGAAGAACATACTTTTTGTGGAACTCTTCGATGTATGGGGTATTGATTTCATGGGACCATTCCCATCTTCCTTTGGTTATACCTACATACTTGTTGCTGTTGATTATGTGTCTAAATGGGTGGAAGCCATAGCCACCAAAACCAATGATCATAAGGTGGTCCTGAAGTTCTTGAGGGACAATATTTTCACAAGGTTTGGTACTCCAAGGGCTGTCATTAGTGATGGAGGCAGCCACTTCTGCAACAAGCTATTTGAAGCACTCATGAAGAAGTACAATATCACCCACCGAGTCTCTACACCATATCATCCTCAAACTTCTGGTCAAGTAGAAATAAGCAACAGAGAAATTAAGCAGATCCTAGAGAAGGTGGTGAATAGTACAAGGAAAGATTGGGCTGCCAAGCTCAATGATGCATTATGGGCTTATAGGACTGCATATAAGACTCCCATCGGAATGAGCCCTTATCGCCTTGTGTTTGGGAAAGCCTGTCACTTGCCAATGGAGCTTGAACACAATGCTTTTTGGGCCATCAAGAAGTTGAATTTTGATCTGGACAAGGCCGGCCATGTTAGAAAGTTTCAGCTCAATGAATTGGAAGAAATTCGACATGAGTCCTATGAGAATGCAAAGCTATACAAAGAACGTACCAAGAGTTACCATGACAGAAACATTCAACGGAAAGAATTCACCAAAGGTATGTCAGTTCTTTTGTTTAACTCACGTTTGCGTCTCTTTCCAGGAAAATTGAAGTCTAGGTGGCTTGGCCCATTCACCGTGGTCAATGTATCTCCCTATGGAGCTGTGGAGATTCAAAATCCTAAAGATGGCTCGACTTTCAAAGTAAATGGACAACGTTTAAAGCCATTCTATGAGGGAGTGTCAGTTGGAATTCAAACTGGTCATGTGGTGGATCATCTTCCCTTCGTACAATCAAGTTAGCTAATGGCATAATGTCTTGCCAAGACATTAACTAAGGCGCTTCTTGGGAGGCAACCCATGTGTTGAAGAATAAGGTGCTTGGTAGCGGTCGACCTAATCGCATCAAGAGGGAGTTTCTCTAATACTTTGTCTTAAACTTTCCCCTTATTATTCACATGTTCTCACTCATCCTTGTTATGCTTTAACATTGAGGACAATGTTCAATTCAGGTCTGGGGGGGAGGTTTTCAATTTTTGTTCATTTGTGTTTACAATTTTCGTTCGCTTGTCACTTTCATACAAACCAATGCTATGGAGCTGCCATTGAGATTTTCATATCAGAAATTTTACACTTCACAAAGCTTTTGCTCTTAGAATTCTGGTGGCTAAAGTACCATGCTCAGATTCTTGAAGGAAAATAGTGGAGACTACCCTAGTGAGCTATTTCGAGCCTAATTGCTTTCTTGAGAGGGTTTAAAGTGTTTCTATTCCTCATCTCTACTTATTTTCTTCAATTCAGTCTAAATGATCTCATTGTTCCATTTTGGTTGAATACTAAGGATGATTCTCTTTGCAGATATCAGGTGCGTGCTCTCACCCATGAATGAACTCATTGAAGTGATGCTAGGCTCTGCGTGTATAACCATTTTATGTGCTTTCTTTTCACCCTACCCATTTGTGTGTTCCATCAGCTCTCTTGCAGCCAAACACTACAAGCCTTTTTCTTCTATCACCCTCATAATTCCCCTAACTTTGTATCTCAATCAGAGATATTTAACCTATTATAGCCATACCCTATAGCTTAGAAATATACCAAGGTGTGCCAAGATAAAGTTTGAAGCAAGGAGGTTGCTGCCACATGCCCAAATGTAAATTGGTGCGAATCTATGCAGAAAAAAAAAAAAAAAAAAAAAAAGAAAAGAGAAAGATAAAGAGAAAGTGTTTCGATTTGATCTAAATGTGAAATATAAAGTCTATGCCAGATGATGCTATGAAGTTGCAGCCATACCATTCTAAATCAATGACACCTTGCAGATCAATGAAGAATGCAACCTTGGTATGTTCTTAAGTTAGTTGTGTTCCTTCCAATTCTTCCACTTCCCTTAACCTTAGCCTTTCATTACAACCTTGTGAAAGACCTAGCTGATCTTTGAGGATGTATTCATGGGTGCTGGTATGTATGTGTGTATCTCTACTCTTAGTATTTGATTCCCTTCATGAGATCTAACCAAATATTGTGCGTCTATTTCATATACTCACTTATGCTTGTTTGAGAGAATAAAACCATAGGTTCTGAGTGATTGAGTGCTAGATGTGAGAATTAGAGTTGAAGCATGTTCTTCCTTCAAGATTTGAGTATGTTTACTTTGAAGCCGTGTGCCTTTGAGCTATAGCTTCCACTTTACACACTTATTGATCATCTATCTTGGCAACTCTATGGTGTTGGATGCATGATTAAAGTTTTCTTTCATTAGTTGTTTTCAAAGTTAGTTTTCTAACCTTTTGGTGTTAGAGAGTCAGTAAAGCGTTTGTGGGTATCGTTTCTGTTAAATCCTCAGGAGACACAACTCTTCCGATTAGGGATGCCGAGAGGTTTAAAGGCTTGTTGCATATGCACATTGCAATCGAGTTACCTACAGAAGTGGTTTAGTTAACTTCTTGTTTTGTTTTCAACTTTATTCTCTTTTGTTTTGCTCGAGGACTAGCAAAATCTAGGTCTGGGGGTATTTGATCAGTTCACAATTGTATATCATTTTGTACCCTTCTTGCTTATGATTTGGTTATGTTATTGAGTCAAACGTGTGCTTTTAATCCCTTTTCTGTTTATCATTCAGTTCATTGGGCCTTAGGTAACAATGGTGTCTTTGGATAAGAAAAGATGCAAAATGGTGCAAAAAACGAGCAGACTGGGTTAGCAACTCATTTCGGCCTTAACATCTTTCTCCGAACTTGGATTGGCCCAAATAATATGTAGTTGGAAAGATGAGAGTCTGAACTTCAAGATGGACTACTCAAATGCATCAGATAATGAAGTTGAGCCCAATTCGTGAGCCCATATGCACACCAAGCTCAGGATTGCAGTTTCCAGTTGTTGAGCCTTGGATACTTTCTTTGAGCCATGTGACTCACCACAGCTTTCCTTGACTTTAGACCTGACATGTTGAGCAATTAAGGGAGCAATTAAGGGAGGTCTTTCCTTGACTTTAGACCTGACATGTTGAGCAATTAAGGGAGCAATTAAGGGAGGTGTGTCAGCTACTCAAGTGCAGAGGAGTCACTCCATTCACCAATAATTCACTCCAGCCATCCTATATCACTTCATTCAGCCCAAAAATCAAAGGACAACTCCAACAAGCCTTCCTTCCATTTCCTACGAATTTGTTCTTTCTCTGCCATCACCAACCACCCAAACTCATCCCAAATCACCTCTTTAGTTGCCATACTCTAGACATGAGAAAGTTCTTGGAGTAGCATTAGAAGTGGATAAGCACCTGGAGAAGCCTTGGAAACCACAAGCAACTTCAGAATTGGTTTTCTCTACTCTTATTGCATTCAATATGTTTTTTCATTTTTGCTTAAGTTTCATTTCCATTATGAGTAGCTAAATTCATAACTAGGGCTATGATGTAACCTAACATGAATATTCTGGGTTTATAAGTTGAAGTTTTGAGTTTCAAGTTTGATTCATGATTCATATTCCTATTCTTTATGCTTATCAGTTAATATGCTTGTTTGGATGATTGATCACCATTAGAACTTGTATATTAGCTACCTTGGTTTGAATCAAGAGTAGACACCATGCTTTGATTTGAATTGAACTATGAATAAGAAAAGTATGTATGGACATTCGACAACAGGGATTAGATACATGCTTGGTTGTTTAAATTGTTCTTCTATGCTTAATGGGTTCCTAATGCTTAATTTAGATTAGACAACAAATGATCAAGTTAGGGAATTAGGAGCACAAGGTTCGGACCAGACACCATGGCCTAATCATACTTTAGCTAGAATCAATCTTTGAATTCGAATGAGACTTGTCACTTGACTCCTTATAACCCAGAATTGAATTGTTATGGTGAATCAAATGCCCTAGTCCCCCAATCTGTTTTTCAGCCTACACAAGTACTCTTTGTTACATTTGTTCACTTTGCTTTTGTTTGAAATCTTGTTTGGCTTCATTTGTTCAACAATTACAATCACTCTTGCTTTAAATTCTGTTTTAGACTTAACCTCCTACTTTCTTGAATTTGGTAATCTAAGTACATAACTAATTTTAACTTCTCAGTCCTCGTGGGTACGACCTCGTACTTGTTTTGCTATACTACTAATTGGCCCGTACAATTGCGAGTTAACATTTTAACAACAGAGGCTCACCCTTAATTTACTTGAAGGCGAGCTTGAGAAAGCCATTGTCCTAGTCGCCTCCTATTAGTAATGGTTGAAGTCTTACTATGACAAAAAACACAGTTTCAACCAAGCGACCTTATGCTAAGAAAGGCATTCATCACTGCACAAAGACAAAGGTCCAAAAAGATGAAGCCCAATTGGGAATGCCCTTACGTGATCAACTGGTCCGGGGCAAGGGAGCTATACGCTTGACACCATGGATGGAAAGGAAATTCCACAACAATGGAATGCCTGCCACTTTCAAAGGTATTATCCATGACGCTTCCTCCTACTTGCTCAGCTCCAAGCAATGACTGAGGTCTGCACATTTCTAAAGAAGAGAAGCAACTACTAGAAGTTTTGGGTTCTTTATTCAGTTATTTCCATTTCGAATCAAGCGATGTAATCTCATGAACATCAATAAAAGTTCAGTTTCTCATTCCATAATGTCCAAAAAAAAAGAAAAAAAGTTGCCCATAAGAAGCATCCTAAGGGAGACGCAGGGCGACAACTAAAAGAGTCATTCAGGATACGCAACCAACAAAGAAAAGTCCTCAAAGAGACGCAAGGTGTGCCAGGAATTTCCTAAGGGAGGTCTCCATGCTTCCTAAGGGAGGTATCCAGGTTCCTATCCATTTCCTAAGGGGGCAAGATAGTCATACAGTTGCCTATAAGCAGTGTCCTTCAGGAGACGCAGAGCGACGACCAGCAACGTCCTTCGAGAGACGTAGGGCGACGACCAGGAGCGTCTTTTGGGAGATCCAACCCGGAAAGAAGCGTTATCAGGGAGACGTAGGATGCACCAAGAATTTCCTAAAAAGTGGTCTCCATTCTTCCTAAGGGAGGTATCCAGGTTCCTATCCGTTTCCTAAGGAGGGTAGGATAGTCATATAGTTGCCCATAAGCAGCGTCCTTCGAGAGATGCAGGGTGTGCCAGGAATTTCCTAAAGGGGTCTCCATGCATCCTAAGGAAGGTAGGATAGTCATACAGTTGCCTATAAGAAGCGTCCTAAGGGAGACGCAGGGCGACGACCAAAGTATCCTTCGGGAGATGCAGAATACACCCGGAGTCCCTCAAAGGGGACCTAGCTTATGTCAATATCCTAAGTGAAAGGCACACCAAGACACTAGCCGGATACTCAAGCAAACAATATGTAGATTGAAGTTGAAAAAATAATTAAATTTTCATAGCAAAGTGACCAACCGGCCAGGTTCAGCACAAACAAGATGGTCAAACAAGACCAATTATTCTAAACAAAAAGCACACTACAAAAGCTAAAAAGAAATAAAGGAGTCTTCATCTACTCCGAGACGCAGGCAGGAGATCCCTGATCTACAGCCTCTTTGGCATCCGCCTGATCAGCCACACTCTTAGCAGCTCCATCTACCTGATCAATGACATTTTCCACCACCGCATTAGCTCCATCCTCCTTTGCTCCATCCTCTTCAGTTACCACCTCTTCAGCCACCTGCTCTTCAGCTCCTTCCATGTTTACAGTATTAACCTGCTCACTTTGCACCAGGAGCAAGTCAGGGCAGAGCATCTCGATGTCTTCATCTTTAATGGCATAGAAGGGATCATTTCCATTTGTGCAGCCCAAGTAGCCCAGCTTGTACGCATCCATGGTAGCTTCGAACTTGGATTCTTCAGCAGACTTGTGATAGGCGCGAAATCTAGCCAAAAGCTTGTCATAACTAAGAGAGATGTCAGCATTCTCGCGCTCAAGACTGAAGTAAGCATTTTTTTTTACTAGCTAAGTCAACAGCAGAAGAGTTAAGCTCCAAATCTTTCTCAGCAAGGGAACTCTTCAGCTTAGATATCATCGCCCTTAAATCACATGTCTTCTTCTCATAACGAGTCTGCTTGGCAGAAAGCTTGCTAATTAGTCCGGCATTCTTCTTCTCCAACTCACTAAACTGAGTAGAGGAGAGGGCAACAACAAACAAGTTTCGAATAGTCTCAGCAGCAAAAACTACTCATTTTTGGAGCAGATGAAATGTTACTTCCTTTTGTTTTTCCAAGGAAAGACTAGAAAAAGTACCAAGATCACCAGCCAAATGGATTTGAACAACCAGCTCAATACTAGCAGATGAACTTGATAGAAAGTTCGTCTTGAGCAGATCAGACACATCTGTATCCCCTGCAGGGTTGGACTTGTCCACCTCGGGATCAGCTGCTGACATTGCAGAAAAACCCTTTGCCTTGGCAGATGACTCTCTTCCTCTCTTAGCCTCTGCCAACCTCACTCCCAAAGGAATTGGCAACGAAAAATCTATGCTTGATTGCTCGTGACTCAACAGCTGGATCATGATGGTTGGATGGATGAGCAGACCGCATAGATCGACCTCTACTCTTCGGCTGGTGCAAATGACCTGAACTTTGGAGAGTAACATCTGCATCTCTTTGCCTCTCAATAGGTGAGCTAGACCCCGCATGGACTATTCCACGGAGCAGACCATGATATCCAAACTCATCAGCAAGAGGCTTAAGGGGAGCATCCCTAATCTTGCACATACCGCCAATCTTCTTACTGTCTGCACCAACGAGATGTTTGATCCTGACAGATGATGCGGGAACAGCTCCTACTTAGGTCTTCTCAGTAAAAGAGAGCTTTGGCTTCTTCCTCAATGGGGACACATTACTCCCATTTGTAACGAAGTAGCTTGAGTTCTCAAAGACATGACATCAGCCTTCCTCTTTAAGGGGGTAGATCATCAGGGTCCGGACCATCCTACTTTCATCTCTCCACATCCTCGGGAGGGGTAGTCCACCGCCTTCCTCCCAATACTCGCTCAATACCCAGCGTCACTTGCGAAAACTTGGGGGGATGTTCAAAGCACGGCTGACCTTAGCCATGTCCGGTCCAAGCTCCAATTTCTTGCAGATGTCAATCGCTGCAAGTAGAAGACAAAAGTTAGTCAGCCACACTTCAAGAAATTCAAATAAAAAGATAGCAGCTCAAAAAACGCAAAAAGACTTACCGTTGCAATAGGTGATGGGAACAAGTGGACCATCACCAACATTGTCTTCCCACGTTCTGCTGACTTCCAATACATCGTTGTGCCACACGTGATCTCCTTGACTGAAACTGTCAAACAGCTTAGCATGGTAGATGCGAACTTGAGCGTACTTCCCGAAGCGCCTCACTTTGAAAAAGTAGAAAAACTCTCGCACTATCAGCTCCAACATGAAGAAACGACTCAGATTTTCAAAACACATGATTGCCCGGTAGATTCAGAGTACACTGACTAGGAGCACACCCCATGGAGCAGAACACCTCCTTGAAAAGCTTTGACCGCAGGAATGTGAAGCCTAAGGAGAAATAAAAGGGACGAAAGGTGATGATGCTAGCATTTGGAACGCTCACATCCACACAAGGCATGTCATCAGTCAAAGGCTTCGCCAGCTTAACATGCACATCATCAGGAATTGCAGAAGCATAAGCGGCCCACTATTTCTGGAACTGAGCTTCAGTCGCAATGCGGTGCAGACTAACCACGAACCTCTTCTTGTACACTTGGGAGTCTCCCCACATATACAAAGGCACTTGGGAGTTTGGTGACTTGCTACCGTCTTTAGAAGACATGGTCAACGGACAACTATAAGAAGAGAAGAAAATTCTACAAGTTAGAATACCAAAAAGATTATTAAAAAAAAAAAAAAAAAAAAAAGCTGGCCGTAAAAAATTGCCCAAGCCATGAGCTTGCAGCCCAGGCAGTCAGCTTGCCAGGCTCATGCAGAGCACTCAGCCCAACTATTGCGTCTAGCCTAGCATGCAACTGGTCCATGTCCAAGCTCATCAGCTCCTCCACTCCAGCATGCGTGGGGTACTTGCCCAGCGCAACCCACATCACGAGTAAGGCCCAGCTCCATACTGCCTCTGCTCCGAAGCACAACGCCTTCATGTCTTCGAGCCCCAGCGTACGTAGGCCCATGATAAGGACATAATTTCATAAAGAAACCATACCAAAGCATGTATTTGGCAGCTGGAGCAGTTGGCAAGTATGTCAGCTGAAGCAGTTGGCAAGTATGGGCACCTGGAGCAGTTGGGAGCAGCTAAGAGAGGTGTGCTTCCGCAGCCAAAGGGGAGGACGAAATTGCACTCTATAAATAGAGAGCTGCACACTCATTCAAGAGGAGGTGTCAGACACACACATTCACTTAATCCATTACTCTCATACACACATTCAGATTCACCACAAAGAGAGAAGGGAGCTTGGAGCTGTCAAGGGAGCTTGGAGCTGTCCTGGGAACTTCCTTGCTGCCATCATCTAGTTCTTCTCCTCTCTTTATCCTATCTATGTATTTCTTATTTTCTGTATTCATAGTTATGTCTAACTAATCCATTTAGTTAGGGCTTAGGATGAAGCCCTAGTAATGAATATTCAATGTAATGGATGATTTTATAGTTAATTGATTTCCTTGCTTTTATTATCAAGTTGTTAATCTCCAGTTTATTATGTGCTTGATATATGTTTTCTTGGAGTAGCTAACTAGGATTTTATGCATCTAGCACAGGTTGGGAAAGGGTTTAGATTCACCAATTCTACTCTCCTTTCACAAGCAACACATGAATGGCCTAAGAATCATTCAAGGGGTTAATAACCATAGGTTGACTAGGACAGATACCATGCTTTATTCTAAGTAGATACCATGCTTAGGTTGCATATTAGAGATCACGTGTTGTGTAGATACCATGCATAATCACATGCCTTAGGAGAATCATGCATCCTACACCTAGATACGTATGCGATAATCTATTGTTGATGAAGCTTGAGTCAATTTCTATGCATTCATAACTTGGATAGGAAAACTAGTGGTGGATTCCAAGGCTCTAACACCTCTCAATTATTGTTTCACAATCTGTTAATTGCAGCCAGTGTTTACTTTCGAGCACTTTCATTTCACTTTCTTCTTTTCATTTCAACAACAAAACCCCCCATTTCGAGTGTGTGTGTGGTGCTAGGATTCTGTCCTAGACCTTGAGTGCAAGAGGCATTGTTGAATTCGACCTTGCCTTTAGCTAGTTAGTCAGTTTCTTTGTTCTATGTTTTTCTAGCATTCTAAGTAATTTAACTTGGAACCAAGTTACCATTCTTCGTGGGATCGACCTCGTATTTACATAAGCTATACTATAAACGGTTCATGCACTTGCGAGAATTAAAGTTGCTGTTTTTAATAACTCATTTTAGTTGTTAAGAATAGGCTCAACAGCCCAGTTTCGTGTTGCTCTAGGCCCTTGGTGCATGCTAGCCTAGCCAGCTTCCTTCCATCTTTAGTTAGACCTCCAGCCTTTACCCACATACTTGCAGCTCAACCATGAAGCCATGACCATAGCTAAAAATATTCAGCTGGACCCCAACCTTGCTGCCAAAAGTCATAACTAAAAGGAAAAATATATATTTACGTGCTCGACTTACCTTGGGATGCATGACAACTCCTCTCTTCGACAAGCAGTACAAATTCTCCAAGATCTTTCTCAAGCTAAAAAGTAGAGAAGTGAAGTTTGTGATGTGAGAAAGAGTGAAGAGAAGCCCTGTATGTATACAAATTGGACAACCTGGGTGAAGAAGGAATCACAAGTCCATTCCTACTGGGAACCCAACACCAAGAACAGTCAGAAGCCCACTCCAATTGGGAATCCAATGTGCAAAAGGAGTCTGACTCTTTGAAGAAAGCCTAGACACAGCTGGAGAGCCCGAAAAATAATTTCATCTCTTACATATCACACAAGCGTCATGCAGAAGTTGGAGGGCATTTGTGGGAGCAAATTTTATCGTCTCCAATCATAGCACGCCACGTGGAAAAGAAGATTATCAATTAATTGAACCAATTTGTTTGGCTAATTAATTAATAAGGATAATATCTTAATTATAGGATTTTGTCTTTATTTAATAAGGTAAAATCATTAATTCAGATATTATCCTTATAAGGTGATATAGTCATTATCAAATTAGGAGATTTGGATCCCAATCAAATCCCTAATGGACTCAATCTCTACGAATTTGGGCAAAGAATAAACTCCTTCCTAAAGAGTTTTATTCTTTACGAAACCCTAGCCTCCGAGGCTCCTATAAATAGATGGCTTCGTTCATCATTCAAGGTACATCTAAACCTACTCCTAACACCCGAGAAAAATACTCGAAGCTCTCTCCCTCTCCACTCTCCACTCTCCATATTTTCTCCACACGGCTCCGACCACCATGCACAACTCCGGCCGCCCGATTCACACCATACATACACATCCGTACCCTTTTTTTAACTATTGTTTTCCTACAAACACTCGAACTAACTTAGGCATAGGAGGGCCTTTGGCCAACAACCCCCGGATGTGGTCTGTTTACTCCGTTCTTTTTTACAGGAATCAAGGAAGAGAGAGAAGGAAGATCAAAGGGCGAAGGATCTAGAAGCCAATATTCTCCCTCGAGATTATTTGCACAAACATTTGGTGCTTTCACTGAGAGCACGATTTATCCTCAAAGTGTGTTCAAGGAATCCGTTCCTCCTATTTTCCAATCCACTGAAGCCTTCCAAACAACCATGATTGGAAGCAAGTGCACTAGGAGCAAGACCGGATGCCCAAAGCCACTCCTCCCACGATCCTGCGATCGACATGGTGGCATCACCACCCCATGGCACCACCACCGCAAATCTGCAGCAAGACCTCACTGCCATGCCGCCACTTAGCACCACAAGTATGACAAAACCTGCAGCTCTGATACCACATGTTAGTCTTATAACATCTTAGCAGACTACAAATAATACACAAAATACCTGCAGAAGAAACCATTGTTCCAGTAGACAGGTCTTCCACCTATTTAACAAGCTCTGTATATCAGTCTATCTCAATGGGGCTCGAGAACTTTTGTGATTCGGTGCTTGACAGAGGCAGGGACCTATCCTATTTATAATGAGCTTTAGTTGGTTCAATTCTAATAGGACTCTTCCATTACAATCCTATTAGAATTCAACTTAATCACCAAGTAACCGGATGACTATGTCCAACTCTTTTAATTATATTAGGACTTCAATGGTTAAATAGAATATCTTAATCACATATGTATAAGTTTCAGAATACTTGTTCTCATTGATCTTGGTATCTGTCTTAGAGTCCCAGCCAAGTTCAACGAGTGTGTGACCTTATAACGCTTACAATGCCATGATTGATGCCTACATGAAACTGGGGAGTACCCACAAAGCACTTCTTATATTTCAGCGAAGCCCTGAAAAGAATATTGTCTCCTGGACATCTATGATCTCAGGGCATGCAGGAAATGTGCTAAAATATGAATATGGTTTGAATATCTTAGGTTAAGTTTTATTCTTCTCCATAAGGAGGTATATATAAGAGTTAACATGTGCTATACAAGGAATTAGATACAGTAAAGAATTAGGAAAGTATCTCCAAATTATACAATGATTTATCAACTATATAAAAATAGGAAAGTAAATCCCTTAATTAATCAAGGAAGTAAATCTCCTTGATTAATTAGGAGACTCACGTCAACACTCCTCCTCAAGTTGGTGCATATATGTCACCAATGCCCAACTTGGTAAGTGAGTCATAAAATACTCTTCCACAAACAGCTTTGGTTAAGATATCTGCCAACTGATCTTCTGATTTTACAAATGGTAGGCGGATGATATTCTTCTCAATTTTTTCTTTGATAAAATGTCTATCCACCTCAACATGTTTAGTTCGATCATGTTGAACTAGATTATGGGCAATATCGATGGTTGACTTGTTATCACAATGTAACTCCATTGGCTTTTCTGGCTTGAACCCCAATTCTGTCAATAGTCTTCTTATCCAAAGTAATTCACAAACTCCTTGAGTCATTCCTCGATACTCTGCTTCAGCACTAGATCGAGAAACTACATTTTGTTTCTTACTCCGCCAAGTGACTAGGTTACCTCCCACAAAAGTGAAGTAACCTGAAGTAGAGCGTCTATCAGTAACGGAGCCAGCCCAATCAGCATCTGTATATCCAACAACTTTGAGATCTCTATTTTTGGAGAACGTTAACCATTTCCCAGGTGCTGACTTTAAGTATCTTAAGATTCGATTAACTACATTCCTATGGGACACACTGGGTGAATGCATAAACTGACTAACCACACTCACAGATATGCAATATATGGTCTTGTGTGAGCTAAATATATCAACCTTCCAACAAGGCGATGATACTGTTCCTTATTGGTTGGTTCTTGATCCATGTCTTCACATAACTTGTGATTCATCTCGATGGGTGTATCAACAGGTTTGCATCCAAGCATTCCTGTTTCAGTGAGCAGATCTAATACATACTTCCTTTGAGACAGAAATATACCAATTGTGGACCTGACTACTTCAATTCCTAGAAAGTACTTCAGATCTCCTAAATCTTTCATCTCAAATTCCTGAGACAAATACTTATGCAGTTTCAATTGCTCTCCTGTGTCGTTTTCAGTTACGATTATGTCATCCACATAAACAATCAATGCAGTAAGTCTTCTTCCATCACGCTTCAAGAACAAAGTGTGATCTGCATTACTCTGTATATATCCAAAATTCTTCATGAATTTAGTGAATCTGCCAAACCATGCCCTAGGGGATTGCTTTAACCCATACAATGACTTTCTGAGCTTGCAAACTTGATTCTCCTCGTCAGGAGCTAAGTTACATCCTGGTGGCAAGTCCATATATGCTTCTTCTTCCAAGTCTCCATGTAAGAAAGCATTTTTGACATCAAACTAATGTAATGGCCAATCGAGATTTACTGCTAGAGATAGAACTCTGATAGTTTTAATCTTGGCTACTAGGGCAATGGTCTCTTGGTAGTCTATCCCATATCTTTGTGTGTACCTCTTCGCCACCAATCTAGCTTTATATCTTTCAATGGATCCATCTGCTTTGAGTTTTGCAGTATAAATCCACCTGCATCCCACTATCTTATTTCCATGAGGTAATGGCATGAGTTCCCATGTATCATTCTTCTGGAGAGCTCGCATTTCATCATTCATAGCTTCTTTCCATTTTGAATCTTCTAGTGCTTCAGTTACACTGTTGGGAATAGGTATGTCGGCCAACTGCTTCACAAATTGTACCCGTGACTCTGATAATCTGTTGATGGATACATAATTGTTGATGGGATATTTCCCCTTTGCATTAAGGTTTGTTTCGTAGTGAACTGGAGGTTTTCCACGGTTCTTCCGTTTTGGAAACTGATATGCAGGCTCTGTGCCTTCTGAAATTAAATCATCATGGGCTATTTCATTAATGGTATCAATTTCAGGAAAAGATTTTACCTGAATGACGTCCTCAGCAGGTGATTGGTCTGGTACTGGAGCTGAAGAATACTCCTGAGCGGCCAAAAACTCCTCAATTTTCTCCTCCTGAATTTGACAATCGGGAGACGACTGGTCGCAGTCCTTTGGCGATCGGTCGTTTTGAAGAAGCATATTAGGATTTGTAGGTGTCGACCGGTCGCTTTCAACCTACGACCGGTTGTTTTCAGTCTGGGAAAAATTCTAAAATGTGAGAAGTCTTGGCATTTGGATCCTCCTCCTGGATGACTGAAAAATATATGTCGGATTCCCGGAACACAACATCCATAGAAGTATATACTTTTTGACTCGGAGGATGATAAAACTGATACCCTTTCTGATGAGGTGCACAGCTGATGAAAACACATTTTTCGGCCTGGGGATCCAACTTGCTGCGTTGGTGATCATGTAAGTGGACGAAGACCACACAACCAAAGATCTGGGGTTCCAGATTTTTGGAAGGAGGTATTTGGAGATGGTGGTAAAGTGTTTGAAGGGGGGGTTTGGAAATTGAGGATACTAGAGGGAATCCGATTGATAAGGTATGCTACAGAGAGGACGGCTTCTCCCCAAAAGGACCAAGGCATATTAGCACCAAAGAGAGAGGCACGAACCACTTCCAATAAGTGTCTATTCTTTCTTTCAGCCACACCATTCTATTGGGGAGTGTAAGGGAATGAGCATTGATGTATGATGCCATGATCTTGTAAGAACTGATTAAGATCATGGTTGAGAAATTCTCCGCCATTGTCAGACTGAAGAACCTGAATTTTGGTATGAAATTGTGTGTCTACCATTTGATAGAACTGTTGAAATTTGGAACTGACTTCCCCTTTTGTTTGGAGAAAAGAAACCCATGTCATACGTGTGCAATCATCGATAAACGTGACAAACCATCTAGTTCCCCCAGGAGTGGTAATTTTTGCCGGGCCCCAAACATCAGAATGAACAAGAGAAATGGGAACCAAACTTTTTTGTGAACTTAAGGGAAAAGGAACACGATGGCTCTGGGCTAGTGCACAGATGTCACACGTAAAACTGGAGATATCTAACTGGGAAAATAAGGAAGGAAATAGCTTCTGTAAATATCCAAATAATGCATGTCCAAGACGTCGATGCCATAACCATACTTCAGAAGTTTGCTTCTCAATACTTATACCCCCAATTTTGTAAGCTTGACTGAGGCTGGCTTCACTGTCAGAGGCCAAGTCCAGGTAGTAGAGTTTGCTCCTCTTAGTACCACAACCAATCGTCTTGCTGCTGAGGATGTCCTGAAAAACACAATGAGTAGGCCAAAAGGTTACAGTGCAATTCAAAGCCTTAGTAATTTGGGCAACAGACAAAAGATTATGGTGTAAGGATGGAACAATCAACACAGAATCCAAAGTGAGGGAGTCAGAGAGAGAGAGAGGGAACCCTCGCCAATTACTGGGGAAGGGGTACCATTGGCATTAGACACCACCAATTGAGAAGACGGTGTATGAGAGGTAAGTTGTCCAGGATCATAGGTCATGTGATCAGTGGCTCCGGTGTCAATGACCCAAATGTGTTTCTTTGAAGAATTATGCAAAACATAACCGTGGGAACTTCTTGTGGCAATTTTGGAGGATGGGGAAGTGAAGGCAGTGGTTTGGGAAGATGAGACGATATTCATGGCAGCGGAAGGATTTAAGAATAAGAGAACAAAAAAAGAATTTGTGTTTAGGGTTTGGTGATAAGAGGATATGAGGATTCGGGTATGAAGATCTGGATCTGAAGCTGTAAATATGAGGAATTTGATTTAGGGTTTGGGTGTGAAGAAATTTGATATGAGGATTTAGAGTTTGTGTTTGAAGAAATTTGATATGAGGATTTAGCGTTTGTATTTGAAGAAAATTTGATATGAGAATTTAGAGACAATCGAGGATCGATTGCTCTGATACCATGCTAAAATATGAATATGGTTTGAATATCTTAGGTTAAGTTTTATTCTTCTCCATAAGGAGGTATATATAAGAGTTTACATGTGCTATACAAGGAATTAGATACAGTAAAGAATTAGGAAAGTATCTCTTAATTATACAATGATTTATCAACTATATAAAAATTGGAAAGTAAATCCCTTAATTAATCAAGGAAGTAAATATCCTTGATTAATTAGGAGACTCACGTCAACAAAATGGACATGGGGAAGAAGCTGCTAGCTTCTTTATGGATATGGTGAGAAGTGGTGTCCAACCAGATGATATCACATTTGGAGCTGTCCTTCATGCATGCTCAAGCTTGGCAGTACTTGGCCATGGTAAGATGGTCCATGGTTGCATACTTCACTATGGCTTTCATGCTTACGTCTTTATTGGGAATAGCTTAGTTAACACGTATGCTAAATGTGGGGATTTACTTCAAGAAGGATCTGGTATCTTGGAATGCTATGTTGTTTGCATTTGATTGCATGGGCAAGCTACCCAAGCTCTACAGTTTTTTAAAGAGATGGTAGAAAATGGAGTTTAAAACCAGATAATGTGACCTTAATTGGTCTGTTGATAGAGGAAAGTCGCGTGGTTTTTGAAACCATGGGGTCAGTTTATGGGATTTCTCCTGAAATGGATCATGTGGCATGCATGGTGGATATGCTTGGCAGAGGCGGTTACTTAGCAGAAGCGAAAGAGTTGATTGATAAGTACTCAGGTGTAGGTAGTGCTCAGATGAGCTTGTGCGAAGCTCTGTTTGGAGCTTATTTCGCACAGGGGAATGTAGGAGTTGGAAGAAATTTGGGCGAAAGTCTGATGATATTAGAACCACATAAAGAGACGAGTTATGTGTTGCTGTCTAATTTGTATTGTGCAAGTGGGCAATGGAAGGAAGCAGAAATGGTTAGGAAGATGATGGTTGATCAAGGGGTGAAGAAAATTCCTGGTTGTATTTGGATAGAAGTGAGGAACAAGGTAACAGCTTTTGCAGCTGGGAAGCATTCTAATCCATATACGAATGAGCAATGTAATATAATTTCATTGATTTTGAAATGAGAAATCCATGCTTTGTTAACATTGATAATTGAAGGAATTCAAATGCTTCGTTCACATTGATTTTTAAATAAGGAATCCATGCTTTGCTGTTGTCCACTATGGTCGTAAGTCTCCAAAGCACAGAGCAATGACACAATTATTATCCCGTCCAGAAGAGCATGACCTTCAGCAATAAGCACATATATACCACAAGAACAAGTGCTAGCATATAGCGGGGAACCATTTGAATCACTAATAACATAACCCGCCGAACAGTTTCCATCGAAACGAACCGAGCCATCAAAGTTGATCTTCAGATAGCTAGGAGCAGCAGGATTCCATTTGATGGATGGAGGTAGGGGCGACAGGTTTTTCAAAATGACGCTAGCTTCCCAGAAACTAGCTCCTATAGAAGCAGCCTTGTGTATCACTGTAACAGGATGAGGGTTTACTTGGTTGAAAATCTTCTGATTCCTAGACTCCCAAACTTGCCAGCAAATGAGAAGCAACTTGCTTAGAAGAAGCTCACTGTCACCACCAACTTGAATATTTAGGACAGAGTTTTGTAACCAATGTACTAGGTCACTAGATGGAGGAGGAGTAGGACTGCACACAACTCCAAACAGCACGAACTAGAGGGTAATCCGTAAATAAATGATTTAGAGTTTGGGTTAATTAGGCCAATGATCCCTGAATTTGTACATGTGTTTCACTTTGGTATATTCTTTCTGTTATTAAATTCTATAGCCCTAATATTTTTACTCATGTTTCACTTTCGTCCGTACCGTTCTGTCAAAAAATTCGTTGACTTCAAGAGTCATTAGTAACTTCAATTCTCATCTTAAACAAAAAAAATATATATTATTAGGCTAACGGTCCCTAAATGTGTACCCAGTTTCACTTTGGTCCCTCAATTTATTGACATTCTGGTTAGGGTGGCTGTGGGTAGGGATGACGTGGGGGGCTAGGATGAAGCCCTAATTATGATTACTCTATGTTTTTAATTGTTTAAGTTATATGCATTCCTGATTTTATTGTTGAAGTCTTAATCATTGTTATAATTGGTGATTGTTTCAAAATTCTCTTGCTTGATCACCATTAGTGTTTTAAATTAGGGCTCGTCAATGGGCCGGGCCGGGCTTTAAAGAGGAGAGAGAAAATATCGGGCCGGGCCGGGCTGGGCCGAGTTTTTTTAGAAAATTCAAAGCCCAAGCCCGACCCATGAGCCGGGCTTGAGAAAGCCCATTGGGCCGGGCTAGGCCTAAACGGGCCCTACTTCATTAAAAAAAAATCATAAACTTAATCATAAGGGCATTTTAGTCCAAATTTGAGATTAAACTCACTTAATTCCAATATTTTCACATCAAACCAAATTCATAAAGCACCCAATAAAGTCATACAACTTATAAGATTTTTCACAAAAATAATAAAACCAAGTATTATTTTTGAGGTTATTACATAATTAGATCGTAATACATTTTAAAAAATAATAAGTATAAAAAAAATATTTTTTTAAAGGATGGCATGAATAAATATGCAAATATTTGGTGATGTGTACAAGAAAAGCATGATTATATTTGGTGGTACAATTATGTTTCGTGATATGATTATATTTGGTGATGTGATATGTTGTTCATCTTATTTATATATATATAATTGTTGAATTAATAATTGACACAAATTAATGTGCTAATCATCCAATTATAAACTAGGAATAAGTAAATAAAAGTAAATGAAATGAAACAAATTATATATGTGATTTAAGTGATATAATCATAAACCTAAACTCTTATTTATACATAATTATATATGTATGCGGGCCTAACGGGCCGGGTTTTTGTGGGCGGGCCAGGCCAAATTTTCTTGGGCTTAATCGGGCCGGGCCGGGCTTTAGACACCCAAGGCCAAGCCTAGGCCGGCCCAAGGCGGGCCGGGCCATCTCAAAGCCCATAACGGACCGAGCCGGGCTTTTTTTTCGATGGGCCGGACGGACGACCATTGGCCCATGAGCCTGCGGGCCAAATGATGAGTTTCACTTTCATCCTTACCGTTCTATCAAAAAATTCGTTGACTTCAAGAGTCATTAGTAACTTCAATTCTCATCTTAAACAAAAAAAAAAAAAAAAAAAAGATTTAGTCATTAGTAACTTCAATTCTCATCTTAAACAAAAAAAAAAAAAGATTTATTAGGCTAATGGTCCCTAAATGTATACCCAGTTTCACTTTGGTCCCTCAATTTATTGACATTTTGGTTAGGGTGGCTGTGGGTAGGGATGACGTGGGGGGCTAGGATGAAGCCCTAATTATGATTACTCTATGTTTTTAATTGTTTAAGTTATATGCATTCCTGATTTTATTGTTGAAGTCTTAATCATTGTTTTAATTGGTGATTGTTTCGAAATTCTCTTGCTTGATCACCATTAGTGTTTTAAATCTATAGTCTATTTGATGCGCAATTATGTGATTGATCATTTTGCATGTTTGGAATGCTTCTTCGGATGTAAGAGTTGTGAATTCATGATATATTGTGGTTTGTATGTAGAAATATTTGAACCTATCGTAACAAAGGGTAGATTTCATAATTGGAAGAACTTGTGGCATATGTACTCGACCAAGGTCATGTGTGTGAAAACCGTCAACAAATATCTGTGAATTTGTTAACTTGTTACTGAGAATTTGAGTAAAGAGTATTTTTTGTTTTGTTTTTTGGTCAAGAGTAAGAGTATTACTGGTGAATTCAGATGTGTTTAAGGGTTCGTTTGATAACCATTTCATTTTCACTTTTTAAAAAAACTAGTTTTCAAAATCATCCTTAGTTTTGAAAACAACTTGAAAGTGTTTTTAATTTTCAATTTTCGTTTTCATTTATTTTGTCATCCTTTATCACTCACCAATTTTACATCACCACACATAAAATGCACTCCAGTTGTCAAAACTTATTATTTGGGACCTCCCGACTTGTACCCAGCCACTCGACTCTTGCATTTTTGCGCTCACCTAGTCCGAGACTCGGGATCTCCTGCTTTTCAATTCACCAAAAATTAATCCTAATTCCAAAAAAGTCACCAAAAAGTACTACTAACTCTTTGTAACATGCACTTTTATTCTATGACCTTAAAGTCATAATTTGATGCCCCAAAAAATTTCATTTGCAAGTTCCACGAACCGAAATTAATTACCAAAACAACTTTTAAACAGTTTTCGATTTTTTGAAAACTCAAATTTGGTTACCAAACAAGTTTCCTATTTTTAGTTTTTTTTATAAATGAAAACTGAAAATTAAAAATTAAAAATAGAAATGATTAACAAACAAGAGTGATTCATCATATGTTGCAACATCGATCCTTAATTCTTGAAATTGCCTTCTTGGTATGCAAAAAATTTGTTTTGCTACAAATTTCACAACCATTCACTGCCATAAAACTGTTCCAACTTGCTTGTTTTCTTGTTTACCTATTTTTGTGACTTTTAGGTTATTAGGTCTCAAAATCATTCTTCAATCTAAGCTAGTTAGAATTAAGGGTCCATTTGGTATCTTACTAAAAAAAATAACTCAAAAATCTTTTTTTTTTTTTTTTTTTAAATATGGTTTTTAAATACTGATTTTAGAATCTAAAAGCTTGTTTGGTATTGAATTCCAAATTATTTTTAAGATCTAAAAAAATTGAAATTAAAATCAGAAACCCTAATTTCCAAATTGAAATTAAAATCAGAAAGCCTAATTTCAAAATTGAAATTAACAAAAGAAAAGGGGGGAGAGAGATATATATATATATATATATATAGAGAGAGAGAGAGAGAGAGAGAGAGAGAAAAAAAACTGTAAACCTCACTTTTTAGAGAGAGAGAGAGAGAGAGAGAGAGAGAGAGACAGACGAGAGAGAGACAGACGAGAGAGAAAAAACTGTACACCTCACTTTTTTGTTTTCAATAATGGGGGTGTTTTTGAGTTATTTATTTTTTTGGGTTTGAGTTTTTAAAAATGGGCCTGCCAAATGAGTTTTTCGAGTTTTGGACTTAAAATTTGTTTTTGAGTTTATAAAATTGGATCCAAGTAGAATACCAAATGGGCCCTAAGTTATTTGAAAATCAACCTCTATGGGTATGACCTCGTTCTTACTTTCTGAATTGCAATAGATTTGTACCTTGTGAGTAAGTAAAATTGGTTTGGAATTAATCCGTTTTACGTTGTTGTATATTTTCATGTTTTGCCATATCTGACCGGACCCTCTCAACTAGGACACATAGGACAAATGATCCAAATTAAAGGCCTATACGTCCTAGCCCAGCCACCAGGGCTCACAACGACCATCGATAGGATTAGCCTTTGGAAATCTCACATGTAGATTCGGCCGAACGAAGGTACCTGCCATACCACTTCCATTTAGGGACATGTGGCAGCCCCTAGGGTGTCGCCAATAGTCCCACATCGAAGTAATGACCCAATGTGCTCCACCTCTTTCCTCATCAGGTAATAGTAATTCGGCTCTAGTACCCTTACTCTATCCAATTACGTTACACACTCCGTCCTTAAGATAACTTCAGCATTCGAGAGCCTTTGGCCAGTACCACACTGGTGCCTAAGGTCTTCACCTTTGCTCCTCTTGCAGATCCATTCTACATCTGCTGCAAGACGCAATCAACCGAAGGCAAGATCACTTCTAAATTGAATCCATTTTCCAACATCAACATTTGACAACACTGGCTTTTCCTAGCTATGCGCATTATCTGAATTAAACTTTTACAGCTCTACGTGGAATGATCGCACTCCATATACATCCTAGACAGAGGAAATAGAAATGAAACAAAGGATCCAAAGGAAGCTGATTTGACAAGCAGAAGGTTCTAGGCTAAAGTAACTAATATATTTAACATTAAAAGTTTAAAAGGGATAAAATGTTTACACATATTTAGGCTTTTCAAAAATAATAACTTTATATTCTATCCAATCAAAAAATGTTAACAGTTGGAGAGTACAATTTGTAAATTTGCTTGTGTTATTCTGAGCAGTAATATCTCTCAATCAATCTTAACGAAGCCTTGATTGGCATAACCTAACAGATCATGTTTAGTGTATGTTTCTGTTGAGGACACGAAAGGCCCACCAAGTAGACATAACACCACTGCATCCCACGTGATTGTCGTACATGACATTGTTCATCTCCTTATCTGAAAACGATCTTAGTCCCACCATTGCTGGGTTTTCTCCCTTCATTAATTAATGCATGGTTTCTTCCATGATTAATATCAACTACCTACATTATACATGTACTGAGGTATATAAGTATCTGTAATTCCACTTCTTTCTTTTTTTCTTATATCTATTTACATGAATCTATACCAAGCTTTAAATAGTGTCAAGGAGTGGCTTGAGTTCATTCTTACAAATTAATCATTGGCACAAAATGGAAATATTATAGAATACGGCCACGTGATATAGCTTGTATACGTGTTATAATATGAGTGGACGACATGGTTGATATTTCCCAATTATCGGGAATAATATCAATAAATATTTACTTAAATTATCACACATGGAAAAATTATAACACGTGACTGTACTACCGTACTATATATTATGCATAAAAAAAATGAAGCTTGATATTTGGAAGGAATTAAGTTAGGGATATGAAATATGAGAAGGAGGTAAAGAATGCTTGAAAAGCACGTCTTTATGTTTGTCCCCAGGCCCAGCACAGCCACTGTTAAATTTGCCTTCAACATATATTCAAGTCCAGCTTCAAGATTGTTTCACCGTACGTAGTTTTCAAAACCCCAAACAATAAAAAACTGAGCCACAAAAAAAAAAAGGATAGGATTATAATTGCTCAAAATAATTGGGTACTAGTGATAAAACTGGTTGGATTATTCCTCTTGCTCAAGGGAAATCGCTCTCGATAAACATTTCCTTTCATTTTGAAAGTTTACCTAACAGAACTTGTCATGGTCTGGTTATTAGACTGGGAATTAGCTGTGCCGACATTCTCGCTTCCTCTTCGTCCACCGCGGTTCAATGTATGGCCTACAGATCTTGCTTGTTGTAAGGTGTTCCCTGGTCTCTATTTCTCAGAACAAGCAATGTCTAAACACATAACCAGAAAATGAAGCAGAGCAAGCTGCAAAATTAAAGATAACTACCAACAGGGCTCAATAACACTCAACTGTCCACATGTATAACTGCTGTTTGTGTCGATCTATTTGGGTATTATATGATTGGAACTAAAAGAAAGAGGAAGTCAATGAAGTTTTATTCACCACAAATTAATCCAAGGCTACTGATCAAGGCCTCGTCGAAAAGTGCTAGTTAAAGTTAACTTGGTCCTATGCCTTAAATAACCTAGGGTTCATCTGGATACAAGGATTCCAAATCTAAGGATTTGTACGCATGCCAAGATTTGAATAAGAATGAAATGAAGAAAACAAATGGATTTCAAATGACTCCTTGTATAGTAATTCCAAATTTTTTAAATGTATATTACATCTAGTTATTTCAAATACATTGAATTTTATGTAATTGAGTTTTTCTTTCAAATACATTCATCCAAATGAAAACTAAGATCTCCCGACGCATATATTACAGATGTGGGATTTAGGGTTATCACGAAATCCAATTATGCAGTATTTCTACATATCCGTCTTAAGAGTTTACGCGCAATAAAAGGAAAAAGAAACTATTGAGACGAATATCTAGAAAAATACGGGTGATAAAAGGAAAACTTTTAATAAGAAGACCATCTAGAAAAGTACATTAGAAAAATAAATAAATAAAAAGTCTTTTTAAGACGCGCATAGCGTGAATGATTAAAAAATGCCTCTTGCACATGTAGAAGTGCGTGCGAAGAGGCTAATATCCCTTTAAAATAAAACAAAACTGTGTTCATGAATCAATTTTATACATCTTTTTTTGTATCCCTCTAAAATAATAAAATTCACCTGGGCTATATAGGCTATAGCCTAGGTTAGCCTCACCTTGGTTTCCCACAAAAGCGAGACCCCTTTTAAGTAGCTGGTTGCCAAATTGAAGCAGATGACAAAACTGCATTAATGAATTTTTGGTCATTAATAAGAGGGTTTTGTCCAAGCATCTTTTCCACACTAGACCAGCAGGAGACATTGATGTTGACTCTGTAAGACCTTCTTGCTCACGTAGAGTTACTACAAATTTAGGTCGCAGTCCAATTGCAGCACATGTCTAAGTATCTAGGTAGCACAAGACTGTTCATCCATCTGTCTGTAAAGACCCTGACCATCAAGACACTCTCTATATATGCAGATAGAAGGACTTGAGATTTGATCAATATTATATGTTGCACTACTACTTGGACTAGCTCAAGCTATAACCAAGTCTAATTATTAAGATATGGCCGCCATACCGTTCAAGCACCTTCTCCTTGTGGCCTTCATCTTGCTTTGTTTCATCTCTATCACAGCTGAAGGTAAATTATTTATATATATTTCTTCTTGTTTTGACACATAATACAAATTGCACAAATTGAGTCCAATTACTTAGCACTAATTAAACTTGGTTTATGTCTTGTGTTTGTGATTCGTCGCAGGACGAAGCTTGGGAGTGGTTAGTAAGAGTGCTGATGATGGTCATCAGAAGAGCCATGATCTTCATGATCCCTTTAAACAGAAAGAAGAGGATCATGAAGGGTTGCTGCCAGATGAGAGCAATGATTTACTGGCTATGGATTACACTCCAGCAAGTAAAAAGCCTCCAATCCATAACTAAACAAGCTGCGCCTTGAGGCGATTTGACGACGCCTCCCCATGACTCTTTCGAGCCTCAAAGACGCTTTTCAAAACCTTGGTATATAGCAGTTTTGTTCAAGCAGTACTAGCAAGTTAAGTTTTGCTTCCTAGCTAGCCCAAAACTCAGAAGAGTGTTAGCTTAGTCTCAATCTAGATATATATCCTCAATCCTCGACACAAAATATGAGAAAAACTGCTGAAAAATACATGCTACCAGAAAATATTGTAAAGCTATAAAAACAATATTTATTATCTGATTGGATGGTGCTCTATACAGGTCTTCTGTTCACAAAACCTTTGCTTTCTCCCAATCCATGGGGAATATGATGCACCAGTAGTTCATTGGTGAAAAATGTCCTTTTATCCCTCCCCTCAAAGCATTTTTATATATGCATTCATGAGCACCACTAACTAAACGGAACTTTTTTCAAATCTAAAACAATATTAAATTCAAAGACGACAACTTGGAAAAGGCAAGTTTTCCAAACCTAACCAATATTTAAATCAAGCCTATCATTAGCAGCACTAAGCCATTCTTTCGAGATTAATCGTTTAATCAAGTTATATATATGTCTTACCAGCTGCTGCATAGAGTTGTGTTCAAGTGCATATTTCATTGCTGGTTGTTGATCAATGATCATTACATATATTTCACATCTTAGTTGCACTAAAAAAAAAAAAAAAAAAAAGAGTGTGCAATAATAATGTTCGTCTTCATACTTCAGTGGTTGTTCATGTCAACTATTCAAGTGTTTTGAGGAGATGAGGAAAAAAAATCTTACGTGTTGTTGTTTATGTCGTGTGAAAGTGTTTTTGTGGTGGGATAGCATATAGTGACATGTATATTTAAAAATTAATATTAAGCAATAAATTTAAAAATGTTATATATTTGAACTGGATCACTGTGACAGGAATAATGTCATCGAATTTCTTCTCGATAAGAGAAAAGGCCATAGTCCAATGATGATGTGTGTGAATAAACCTTTCTAAGAATTAATGACTGCATATTGGAATCGGGTCTTGTACTTGAGAACTTTAGGCCAGAATTTGAAGACAAATATGTATGTTGAGAGTATCTCATTTTGGAAGATGGAAGCTGTGCAATTGTCCTTAAAAGATTTTGGGCTTCTCTACTCATTGCCCAATTAATTTTGGGTTGAATACTAACATTCTGATATGGTATATAACAATCAATGGCGGATCTATGAATTTTTCTTTCGAGGGCGAAATCAAATATTGATTAAGTTTTCAACTATTTATTTCACACAATCTACTGATGCTAAAACTGAAAGCACTTAGCTTAATTAATTAGTACCAATAATTACATGTTTTTTTAAAGCTAAAACTAAATGCAGTATATCATTCATAATGATATTAGTTTTCGATAAAAGCTTTTATATAACCACATTGCATAATATTAGGCACACCAATATGTCAAACAAATTCATTAACACCCAAGCAATTGAGCCATATCTCTTGCTGGCAAGAGTGCAACATGATAACAGACAAATATGTGGGCAGCAATATGCCAATACTTGAATATGCAAGGTGTACTCTGTTGGATTTGCCCCCTATCTCAGCCTCCTCTTTGGGGCATTTAGTCGAACATCTTGCAGGCTTTGCTCCCATGCTCCAAAAACACAACAAACCCGCCGGGCAATTTCTTGGGTGGATCTCAAAAGGAGTGAAGGCAAGCGCCTGCACTCGCCTATTATAAAAATCCTAACATGTTTCTTCACCACTTGCCTAACCCCAAGTAAGTGGGAAGCACAACTTAGAGAAAGAGCAATCCAAAAATTACTGCTGGCACTCGCAATAGCATTTCCGAACCAAAATATTTGGATACACAAGAAACTGCAACAGATTTGCGAGGATGCTACCAGCAGACGATACACCAATGAGACATCATTAAAATTCACAAATATTATAACTCGACTAAAATACAAGATGTCACATGTAAATGTGATTTTTCTCAACTCCATTATTGTTTTTCGTTTTTTAATTTTCGGTTTCTAGATAAGAATTCTACTGTTGAAGTTGAATTTGCGTGCGAAGTAGTGTACACATTCCAAGTTTTCCTTTTGTGAAAATTTCAAAAATGGAGGTTGTGTAGTCAAACTAGCCTTGCTACGCGGACATTTCTAGGTCTCTCAAGTTGCAGAAGCCTATGGGCATCACCCTGGCTATCTTAAACAGCCTTTTTTCTTGAATTGCATTTCACGTATCAGCATTTGAGCTTTCTGGAGTAAACTGGAATCCCACACATTATAACCAATTTTCTGCAGGTGCATTCTTCAGCCTTCATTTTTTTCATAGAAGAGCAAGCTAGCTTCTGCAGCAAGAACAGCTTCCTTTGAAACACGACACACTTCTGAATCTGAAATAGAAAACCAGCATGGAGCAGCAGCCTCAAACTGATCATCAGATTCTTCCTCGCATAAATCAGCTCTCACGCTTCTGTAAACAGTGTAATGCCCACTTCCAGCTCTTCCAAAATGCTCAACAACAGCAACAAGATGGTACAAACAAGGATCTTCGCAACTCTTAGACCACTGCACTAAGTACACAAACGTTAATATTCAACCTAAAAGTTTGTTATTCATCAAACACAACAAAAAATATATAATATATTTTTGTAAGTGAAAAACAAATACAGGGTTTAGATGCAAAACTTGCTCTTTTATGAGGAAAAGCAAAAGCCGGATTACTCTAAAATCAAACCATATAAAAGGATAACAGCATACTTAAACTACCTGATCTCCTCCTGAGTGCATGGTTTTTGAAAACCCTGCAGTTTGGGGAAAGCTGGATTCTCCTGGTAAATCTTGTGCATTTGCAGCGAATCGAGATATATCTGAAGCTAATTCTTCTGATATTCCTCCTCTCGTTAATCCATAGACATTATTATGCTTTCTCTGATCATACTGCATAGTGAACTGATTGGAACGAGTGCTTGGGTTTCTACTTTGTCCCTGAGCTTGCCCTCTTCTCATGTTGTCTTCCCAACTGTTTATTTCTGACCCACTTGTTGTGAACTGTGAAAGGTCCAAAACCAATGGAAAAGAAATACAGCCCTACAATCACCAGTACAGCAGCCCACTACTATGACATCTTTCAAACCATATTCCCAAGCAAGGAATATTTGTTATCAGGTAACATAAGCAAGAAGGTAGAGGGGAAAAAAAGGAAGGCAATGACACATTGGCGTACATATATTTTAATCTGAGAACAGAAATTGGTGACATGCGTCCAATTATTTCAAATGCTGTATGCATTGGCGTACATACGTTCTCATGGATCAAATAAAGTACAGCAAGAAAGTTTAAAATACCTGAAGTTTTACAAGTTCTCCAAATACATTGATTGAAACACGTTTAAGATGAATGCACAGAATCTGCAAGGACACAAACAGACCAATGGATATTCTTAGAGATTGAAGTACATAACTACGGTCTTTAGAGGAAAAGGAAGATGTCAGGATACCTCAATAAAATACAGAATACAGAAAGTGAGAAAACAACTAGAGCGTAGTAGCTGAATTATGAAAGAAATTCCAAGAAACCTGTATCTTTTTTGCAAAAAGGGTTATGTTACTGATTTAAGTCATAGGTAACGAGATCAAATAAACTAGTTTGGGTTGTTCTGGTCAAGTTTTTAGCTTTCCTCTAATCTTCTCATTCATAGTTTCACATAACCATGTGGTTCAATTCCCAATTCAGGCTTAGCTTTACCAACATAATTAAACCCACCCTACGCATTGTATCTTTTGTATAATTTTGAAGCTTCTGTTGATATAAAAATAATCTACTTTCATCAGATATTTAAACATGATGACCCATGATATTAAATTTTTGATGTTTAAACCTGATGACACGTGATATCAGAAAATTTCATAATTATCAATAAATATTCCAGTCTCTCTTTGATGTGGGGTCACAAAGTGAAATGAAAATTCCTTGTTTTTCTTTTACATTGTTTTTCCTTTTTTCTACAAGGCAAATGAAGACAATAAGGAAAAGAAAAAAATATAACGGAATGTTGGATCCTGTTACTAAACCCCAAGAACCAAACATGCCAAGTCAATCCACTTTGGGTTCATGCATATTTGACAGTTACATTTACAGTAGCTTCAGCAAAATGAACGATAATAAACACATTGACCATAATTTGTTTGTTAGATTGGGCTTCTTTTGTCTTATGGAAATATCTACATCTCTTCCTACAGAATTTTCCTTCCTTTTTCTTTTAACCATAATAAGCTGATTCCAACAGCTTTTTGGATACCCATGTCATGCCTAATTTCCTTATTCAATCTTTTAGATGATGCCTCAACCAAAAAAGATATATTGGATGAAGCAGCTGAGTTATTCTCATTATGGCTATTATACATTTTTTGTTTTGTGCACAGCAAGGATTCCACATAATAGATCAAATAAAACCAAGTCTTCAAGATGACTACCATGTCATGCAAACCAGTTCCCAATTCCAATTTATCTTTCTTGCGAACAAGAACTGTTCATCAGTGTTGACACCTGGAAAGTACCTCACAGCTTATGAAAATAATAAAACAACAAAAAAACAAACCTTTGGGCAACGAGCAACACTTATTTGCTTGAGAGTACATGAAAATTTATTTGACCACGGTAGCTTATCTAGATGAAAAAGTCTTCGACAGTCACAGGAATCTTGCTCAGTGCATCTCTTAATCTTTTCAATATCTGCCTGCAAAACAAGCACACACGAGCAACAATTAAGTATTTATAGCAGTCAATAGCTCTGAAAGAAAGGGATAAGAACCTCAAGAGCCAGACTAAGGCTAGCATAAGGTAAAATAGGATAAATTAAAAAAAAAAACTAGCATTGTCCCTAAAAGAGCAGTCTGGTCACACATCTAAGCATGAAAGATGTTACTTAAGTGTCCCGGGGATGCAAAGCATTTATGCAATGTAATAAATTGTGAAGAAATGTTTTTAGTTTTTTATAATGTAAGAAGTAGGGTGTTGGAATACTAAAATGTTACTTAAAAAATATCAAAAGAGGCTGTTACTAGTGTATTCTGGAAATTCTAAAAGCATGTTTAGGAACGAGTAAGAGTCAACTATAGTGTATTATATAAAAGGCACAGACCACTATGTCTGCATGCAGCAACCAACCTGGTTCAAAATAATTTGAGGTGCCACAAGTTTCTAACTATCCTATCAGGCTTCCCTCTATTAAACCTTTAGAAATCTAGGATCTGATGGTGCTTGAGTATCATCATTTCCTTACATAATGGGTAAGAAGACTTTCTTTCTTTTTTACAACAAAGACGAAAACAAAAGGAGAAGGAAAGGAAACAAAGATAAAGGAGTAACAAAAACCATAATACTGCTGCATTCATCATATGGTAAATAAGGCTATTGAGTTGCATGCATATTCTTATTGGGGATAAAGACTATAAAATTACCTCATTTACTCCTCTAGCAAATAAATACTTGACCGCAGCAATATGCCAACAATGGTTACAATGGTAATTCTCAACTCTTTCAGCAATAGTAAACTGCTTCAGGCAATCCTCCAAGTTACATCCAACCATCTAAATAGAAATAAATTAGATTAAGAAGAAAAAGAATTGTAAAAAGGTGACATTTAGTTTTAGAAGAGAACAATCATAAGAACAGAAGTTAAGTGATAGGCTCAAACATACACAATATCAAAGAGTGAAAACTTCAGTTCACATACAATTGTCTCACCACCATCAAGAACTGGCGAAAGAGGCAAACTATGAAAAGATTCCAAATTCAATGATATCTGCAAAATAAAAGAGGTGAGATCTGAAAGATACAAAATTTAATGATGCCTTAAATAAAAAGATAAATCATGGCTGAAGATTTGAACAGTGGCAAGTGAAAGTGGTATATTGTGAACAAATAACTTCATTTGTTAACATTTCGCACCTAAAACACAAGAAGACAGCCTACTAGGATGACCAAGACTGAAAGATGCAAAATTCGAAACAATTTAAGGAAACTTAGGCATGTGAAATTTGCTCAAGTTCAAAGGAGTGGATTTTGGAAACAGAAACAGTAGCAAACCTACCAACGCCAGAGTTACAAATAATAAACTGTGCATATGTGCGAACATGAGATTAAGTATAACTCAAATAAGTGTTTCATAATATGAAGTTCCTTTAAAAAGTCATGTGAACCTGCGATGAACAACTTTGACATGTTAGGATGCTACCCAGAATTCCATCAAATGGTCCAAGGTAGTGTTGTTGCCATCTTGCCTGTTCACTCTGGTTCTCCATTCTCTTTGGAGTAATAATCCTACAATTAGAAGCAAATACTTCTACTAAAGAACATTGATTTGGAAGATAACAATCTGAAAATTCTTCTCTTAAAGAGGACAGAAGATGAAGAAATGCTTCTGCTGCATCCTACGTGCAAAAGCATTATGTATTAGACATTCAATTTTAATTTGCTCAAGTTGTGCATAGAAGGCAAAATAGCACCTGCTGGCTTGTTAGATCAAAATTCTGAATATAATGTGCCATTGCAAGCATGACTCTTCGTGGACTTAATACAACTCTTCCTCCACCAACTACACGTAAATCTACAGAAATACTATAAAATTAATATGGTACACCTCATAGAAAAGCCAGAAAGTTATTAAATTTTTAAGACATGATGATATATGACGTCATTTTATGTCTTACTAAACAAAGTAGTATACCAAAAGGCATTTACATTTCCACTCAAACAAAATTCAAGTGATTCTAATAATTTTGAAGCTAACCTTCTAATAAAGCAGCCAATGCTATTGCAAGAGGAAAGCCAGAAACCTCATCCTCAACTGCTGAGAACTCATATTCCTCTAAAACCTTTTGAAGAAAGGGTTGAAAGTATGAACAGCTAGCCAGAGCCTGAGAAATTTTCAAGGGAGAAAAAAGAACCAACAATAAATCACACAATCATTATAATCTACAGAACAGCATTCATTTTGAATTTGCTATGAGAAACACACACAGACGCACATAATCTTCTCTTTTATGTTTTTAGACAGTATTTAACCTAATCAAAGGTATAAATCAAGAGTCTGACAACATAATCCCTGTGTGTGTGATCGATTTCCATCGACTCAAACCCTTATCAGTCAACAAACACTTCAGCACACGCGCAAGAATGCATATAATGTTCTCTTTTATGTTTCTAGACATAATTTAACCTGATAGTGGGGCTGTGTTTGCGTGTGTGTGATCAATCAATCTCATATTATTTAACCTGATCAATGGTGTTAACGTAGAGTGTGTATGTGTATATAACCGATTTCCATTTCCAAGCAGTTTATAAGACAGCAAACGCAATCAAACTGAAGTATTTGTTTTCTGCTTTCCCTCCTTTGCTCTGTATTCTTAGAAGGCAACCATGCTACAAGAAAACCAAGGGAAACCACATACTCAAGTGTTACCTGTAAAATCACATTAAGAAAACAATTATTTCCAAGGTTTTGCAAGCCAGGTACCAAGCGCAGCTTCGGAGAACCATTGTCAGTCTTGGGCAGCCAGTCTAAGCTGCTTAGCCTGCTCAATTTCGAGTCTTTGAGAGCTAAAACAAAACCAGCAATACCCAGAAGACCAGCCACAGATATGTGAAACCCAGAAGATGAAATCAAGTTCGAACGAGAAAGAGCCTTAAACCCATGTTCGAATTGGCGAATCAAGGACTTCAAAGTTACCTCTTTTTCAAACATCATTCTATCTCAATCTTTGGTACTCCGAATTTAGAGGACCTACACACAGAGAGAGTGCAGAGACAGTGAACTAAAGAGAGAGGAACAAGAGTATTGCAAAACTGGAAAGAAAACAGAGATTTCTCTGCAGAAACATCTTTCAGTTTCTATGTGTAGATAAACAGAATGGTTTACCGTGAAACCCTTTAACAATTTGAGGTTGCCAGAAACCCTCCTTCTTTGCCTTCAATATCAAAATGCTTTGCGTTTCTATAACTGGTGTCTGAACGTTCTCTAGGAGGGGCCTGTTTGGAAGGTGATTGGGTGCTTCACGTATTATTATTTGGAAAAACACTTAGAAGTAGGCCAGTGAAAATGGCCCAAGCCTGATGGGCTGGCCCAAACTCGGCCCTATTTTTTGGGGTATGGGCTGGCCTGTTGTAAAAAGGATAGGGTGTAGACTACAATTTGTAAGCCCATAAACTGCCCCGTCCGCCAGATATTTGAGTTAGTAAATAATATCTTTATAAACTAATTTTACTCACCACCTCTCTAATATGAGTGATTATAGAATAGTACGGTAGTACAGTATATATCTTACACATGTGTTATAATATAAGTGGATATTTATTAGTACTATTACCTAAAATAGAGGAAAATAAACTATGTCGTCCACTTATGTAATAACATGTGTACAAGATGTATCACGTGGCCATATTACTATATTATTCTATAATTTCTCATCTAATAGAAGTGGGCCAACCAATATTAGAGACTTGGTCAGCAAGGTGATTAGTAAATGTGGTACAAATAGAAGCACTCATAATTATGTTTGTATTTAATTAAAAGATTTGAAAGAAAATAATGATAATTTAATATTAATATTAGTTAGCATTGGCTTTGATTTTGTTCTTAGAGAAAAGTAAGGGATCATGTTCTCAGAAATTGTGGGAAGAAAGCTGTTGGGCTTTTCAAATTGGAGTTTATTTTATCCTCAGTCCCAAAGCTAGCTAATAAATAGCATTACAAGGCTGGAGATTGGGGAGTTTGACCAACCAATGAAAACTCTCAAAAGAGGTTGGCAGTTCCTGTTTTGGTGAAGCTGACTATTAAATGAAGAATCCTTCACAAAAGAGATCCCTTACGTCTAGCCCACAAAAGCACGACTATAGAAGAAAAGAACTAGGGGGAGGGAGGATCAGCCTGCAGGCCGGTGAGATACAAAAAAATAAAATAAAAGGAGAAGCGGCACGACTTGGGGAAGAGTGGAGCACAACCGTGCTCAAAGCAATCAAAGATGCATTTTGCATCTGCAACAAAACTCATCTCTTGAAGTCCTCCATGCTTGCTTATAGAACCAGCAAATCAAACAAATGGATGGCAATTCATGTTGGGTAGCAACTCGCAAATCAATAACGCTCTGCCGAGCAAATCTCAATGCTCTGTAGAGCAAACCTCAACGCTTTGTCAAGCAAACCTCAATGCTCTGCCGAGCAAACCTCAACGCTCTGCCGAGAAAACCTCAACGCTCTGTTGAGCAAACTTAGAAGATAAATCCATTTTGGGAGAAAACCCCATAAATTTCCATTTCATGATAAATCCATCTTGGGTACAAAACCCACAAACAAAATATTGGGAGAAAAACCCATGAATCAAATATTGGGTATTTAACCCGCAAGAATGAAGCTTAGGTATTTACCCATCGCCAACAACAGTCAATTGATGACATTCATCACTACCAAATATTATGGATGCTCTTGTGCATTTTTATGTTCTTGTTGCCAGCAAACAAGAGAAAATCTATTGAGGTGAGGCCTTACCAATTCCATTTACTGATTCATTAAAATAAAAATTGATTAGATAACAAATGCTCTATGCAAATAAGGAGAAGGTGAGAGTGTTTTGTACAAGGTCATGTTTTCCAAAACAAAGCTCAAGATATCAAGTTCTAATCATTACTCCTGCAAACAATAATATAAAAAATATATATATATATATATAAAATAAAAAAAAGGGAAGTCAGCCGCTTTGCTATAAGGTTTGGTATTGCTAAATTCATATTTGCTCCATTAAGTCATACATATGAGACCAGGAGGAAAAATGGAGGTTTAGCAAAAGAAACAAAATAATGAGCAATTGAGTCTTCTTCATTATGTGCAGACAACTTTGAGAGCCAACCCAAACTAGAGAACAAAACCAGAAGGACAACTCATGGCATAATCCCAAATTGATGAGTCTACGAGCCCTTTCTCAAAGCAAGAGTGCCCAGCTCCTGACACTCCTATGAAACATTATTGCTGCAAGCAAATAAAAGAAACTCTCTTGGCAACAAAGTAAGAGGGTAGTCTTGGGTAATTTTGCGGTCAAGACCACATGGAGTAAAAAATGGCCTCCAAACTAAATGAGGTGAAGATAAAATTACAGCCAAGAAGAGAAAGGTCTCCGTGCTTTGGTTTTTACCATTCATCACACAGAAGATCAAGAGGAATCTTAGGCTTGCATCACAAACAAGCTCACTAGACAACTTTCTCTTTGTGTTGTTTTACTATTTAATGGAAATCCAAAGATCGGCACTTGTTACCAAGCCATAAAGGCTCAAGTAGCATGAAAGCCAAATTCAATAACTAAGGAAACAAGAAATCAGTATGTGGGAGCGATTTCGTCCCACGAGAATATTCAATCGCCTGATTCCCCTTTCTTCTTCATCACCTCTTTCTCCCTGCAAAATAGATTGGAATAAGAGGATCATACCCGGGGGGTATTGGTCAAAGGCCCCCCAATGCCTAAGTTAGTTCGAGAGTTTGTAGGAAAACAATAGCTAACTAAAAGGGTACGGAGTTGTGTGTATGGTATGAACCAGGTGGTCGGAGCCATATGTGGTGGCCGGAGCCTTGTGTAAGAGGGAGAAAGAGTGTGGCTAGGCTAGGGTTTGTGAGAGGGAATTTCTGCAGAGTTTCAGATAGGAATCTAGACGTACATCAACCCTCGATGCGTAGTCAAATATTTATAGGGGCCTTGGAGGCTAGGGTTTCAGAAGAATAATTCCGCAGATGGAAAGGAATTATTCCTCCCCGATTTGGCGAGATTGGATTAATTAGGGATTTGATTTAAATCAAATCCCTAATTATGGTAGGAATAAAATCAATCCCAATTAAATCAGGTAACTCGCAATTAAATTGATTAACTCCCAATTAGGTCAAATAATCCCCAAATGGAAGGAAATATTTGACCTAAGGTTTTGCTATAATTTTGCTCCCACAAATGCCCCCCAGCTTCTTTATGGCACGTGGTGGCATGGAGGAGGTGTGAATTAACTGTTGGGCTGTCTGGCTGTAACTGGGCTTCCTTCTTGGATTTGGGCTCCCAACTGGAGTAGGCTTTTGACTGTTCTTAGTGTTAGGTACCCATAAGAATGGGCTTGTGATTCTTTCTTGACCTAGGATGCCCAACCTGTATAAATGCAGAGCTTCTCTTCACTCTTCTTCACATCGCAAACTTAACTTCTTTACTTTCTAGCTTCAGAGAGATCTTTGAGAATTTGTACTGCTTGTAGAAGAGAGGAGTTGCCATACATCCCAAGGTAAGTCGAGCACGTATATTTTTTCTTCGTCTTCTCTTTTTCCCGGCAAGGACCAGGCTGGTTGTCATTATGACTGGTGGCTGCTGAGGGAGTACCAGGAGGAAGTTGGTGGTCTGCCCCCTGCCCAGGATGTTAAGATATGGAAGCAGAATGGTCCAGATTCTAATGATCTGCCGGCTGGGCAGGAGGAGTGTTCTGCCGGACTCCCCTTCAAAAAGGAAGGCTAATGTCAAGTCTTTAAGAAATGAAGCTACGACTTTGCTGGTGAAAGATGAGTCCCCGTTGTGGAAGAAGCCGATGACCCCTTATGCTGAGAAAACTCAAGTAAGAGCTACTCCCCCTCCATCAGCAAGGTTTAAACATCTTGTTGGTGCAGATAGCAAGAAGATTGGCAGTATATGCAATATTCAAGATGTTCCACTCAAGCCTCCTACAGACAAGCTTGGAGACCGTGACATGCTCCATAAAGTGGTCCGCTCGTGAACTAGTTCACCTGCTGAGAGGCAAGGAGATGTTGGTATTCGTCTTTGAAATTAGAGTCGTCTGCATTAGTCAAGGGATGGAGATCAAACTGAGAGGCCAGCTCATCTGCCCAACCATTGCCATCTAGCTGTTAAGTCACAAGTAGTCAAGCGTGGAGTTGTTTCATTGTCGTTGACTCCTTTAGAGGTGAGGATGGCGGTGGCCAAGAAGACAAGAGAGTCATCTGCCTAGGCGAAGGGCTTTTTTGCAATGGCAGCGGCTGATCCCAAGGTGGATAAGTCTAGTCCTGCAGAGGATGTAGGCGTGTCTGATCTGCTGAAGATGAACTTTCTATCAAGCCCATTTGCTTATGTCAAACTGGTAAATCATATCCATCAGGCTGGGGGTTTTGATACCTTTTCAAGTCTCTTCTTGGAAAAACAAAGGAAAGCAACAGTTCATTTGCTTCAAAAAGGAGCGATTTTTGCTGCTGAGACTATCCGAAACTCGTCTACTGTTGCCTCATCTTCTGCTTAGCTCAACGAGTTTGGTGAAGAAGAATGCTGAACAGGCCAACAAGCTTTCTGCCGAGCAGACCAATTATGAGAAAAAGACGTCTGATTTTAGGGCGATGATATCTAAGCTAAAAAGCTCCCTTGCCGAGAAGGATTTTGAGCTTAGCTCTTCTGCTGCTGACTTGGTTAGTCGAAAAGATGCCTACTTCCGTCTTGAGTGCAAGAATGCTAACATCTTCCTCAACTATGACAAACTTATGGCTAGACTTCGCGTCCACCACAAGTCTGCTGAAAAATCCAAGTCTGAAGCCATCATAGATGCGTACAAGTTTGGCTACTTGCACTGCATAGATGGGACAGCTCCCTTCTATGCAATTGAAGACGGAGACATCAAGACGCTCTGCCTTGACTTGTTCCCTGTGCAAGGTGAGCAAGTAAATGCTATGAACATAGAAGGAATTGAAAAGCAGGCAGCGGAAGAGGCGGTAGCTAAAGAGGATGAAACAGAGGAGGACGCGGTCGATGAGATGGTGGCAAAAGTCACGAAGCAGGCAGGTGGAGCTGTTGAAGGCGTGGCTGATCAAGTGGACGCCGAAGAGACTGCAAATCATGAGTCTCCTGTCGGCGTCTCAGAGTAGACAAAGACTTCTTTATTTCTTTCCAACTTTTGTAGTTTACTTCTGTGTTTAGAGTAATTGGTCTTGTTTGACCATCTTCTTTTTGTTGAACTTGGCCGGTTGGTCAGCTTGTTATGGAAATTTCAGTTATTTTTTCAACATCTAATGCATATTGACTTGTGAACTGCTTGAGTAACTAGCCAGTATCTTAATCGTGTGTCTCTCTTAGGAAATTTATAAGTGCCAGGGTCCCCCTTGAGGGACTTTGGGCGTCTTCTGCATATCTCGTAGGATGCTTTCCCTTAGAAAATTGACAAGTGCCAGGGTCCCCTTTTGAGGAACTCCGGGCGTCTTCTGCATGTCCCGTAGGATGCTTTCCCTTAGGAAATTGACAAGTGTCAGGGTCCCCCTTAAGGGACTCTAGGCATGTTCTGCATGTCCCTTAGGTTGCTTTCCCTTAGGAAGTCGAGATGTGCCAAGGTCCCCCTTAAGGGACTTCGGGTGTAAGAACCCAAAACAAAATATCTAAAAAGGAAGAAAATATCTAAAAAGTAAGGAAAATATCTTCTTGCAAAAAGACAATTTTGCCCTCGCATTATTTAATGGGGAAAATTTGACTTTTTGATCGTGAAAGAATTTGGGAATTTCGCTTACGCCATTGCGTAGAGCGCGGCGAAAGGAGTTCGTAGACACGGAGTAGACCCGAATCGGAGCCGTAACGAAGAAGTTATGGTCTAAAAACCGCGAAGGGCAAAATGGTAATTTGGCCAAAAGTCAGATTTTATACCCCCTCTCTCTCTTCTCCCCGTCACTTTCTCTCTCCTCCCTCTCTCTCTCTCCCTCGCGTCGCCCAGCAGTGTGACCGTTCGCCTTCCAAGCGACGGCTCGGCCACCACAGGCCAAGCCGATCTCCGCCGTGGGTACCTCCGGGTCCGCCTCCGTGTCGCCGTCGCAACCTGACCAACCTCCACCCCGGGGCCGCCCTGAGCTGGCCGGAAAATCGTGTTTTCCGACGGAGGTTCGTTCGAAGCTACCCAAACTTCCAGCTCGAAATTCTCCTTCGTTTCTCCACCAAATCGATCGAGTAAGGTATGGTTTCTCAACTATTTTTTGTGTTCTAGCTGATGGGTATATGGGCTTCGATCGATTTTAGCGTTAAGGGGTTCGATTTTCGACTTGAAGTTTGGCCAAAACTTCGGCCCTTCGAAACTACTATTTCTGGTCACTTTTTGGGGGTGGTCCAAGAACAAAAGTGACTCCAAATGGTGTGTTTTACCTAGGGTAGGAGTTTGGAGTCTTGGTTCCGAGATTTTTCGGCCACCCGAAATCGCTTTGGACACCCAAAGCTGCCCGCGCGAGCTGGAGCGCGTGGGCGACGGTAGTGATGAAATTCTGTGCAGTTTTGTGACCCTCGTGTCGTCACGAGCGCGTAGGATTTCGCGGATCTCAATTCGGAGTCCGTTTGGGCCCCGAACGGATTTTCCATATCGCGCGATCCTTGGGTGCAGTGTCGTTTAATCGTTGGATCGAGCTGAATTTTGGATATGTCGGTCTACGTGATTTCAGGATCACGCAGAATTCGACGGATTGCGAATCGGAGTCCCGGATACTCCGAAATCGCGAACTATGGGGCTAGGGTTAGGGTTTTAAGCGATAACGCGATTTTGGCCAATCCGACCGTCCGATTCGGACCAAATTCGCAGAATAGGGTTCCCGCTATATGAGAAACCTTCAGGGATGATCAGATTGGCCATCGGACACCGTGGACCCCACGGGTCCCGGGTCGGCCGATCTGACGGCTTATCGCTTAAGCTGAACGTCGAACCTCCCAAAACTGTTCCAAGCGTTGAAAAAGGCTAATGTGGGCATAGGAGTATTTTGAATTGAAAAGCACGTATTTTTAGGAGCCGGGGACAGGGTGTTTAGTTGAATTTCGTTTATTCAGCAGTTTATTAATTTAATCTTTCGGGGTAACCAAGCACCAGGAGCCCGACAGAATTGAAAAAAGGACCTTCGATGGGTCGAAGTAGCTCAGACCATCTGTGAGTGGACCTTCTTTCCTAAGTTAGATTTCATAAATGATTTGATGTGCTTTTATATAAATAAGTTTTATAAATGAGTTATATTGATTTTATGTAAATAAGTTTTTAGAAATGAATTTATTTGAATAAGTTTCTTTATTTGGTCTTTGAGTAAGTTTTATTACGATTCTGAACATGATCAGTACAGTAACAGTTCTATAAATCTGTGCTGCTTATTTATAAGTTATAGAAACAGAGTTTGAGGTTGAAATTAGATGAGACAGCAGCACAACCTGAGATTTCAGTTTTAATCGGATTTTCAAAAAGGAATCTATTTTTAAACCCACCTCGTACCCATTTTCTTTATGGTGATTACCCAGAGTCGGACCGATGTCTACGGACATCCAGTCTGATTATAGTTCAGTCAGTGCACTTGACTTTGCCTCACGAGTTTCGGGGACGCTCGAACCGTGAGTGCCAGGATTTGCGGCTCGGCAGACTTGGTGTCCCGAGACCTGCCAGGATTGCGGCTCGGCTGACTCTGTGTCCCCGAGACCTGCCAGGATTGCGGATCAGGCTGACTACGGTCTCTTACATCCTGCCAGAGCGACTCGAGTTGACTTGGTGTCATCGAGGAATCTGCCGACGGGACAGATTGATCATAGTCCCCTGATTTCGCCAGTTTGCGGCTCGGGTAGCCTGTGTGACGCCCGAGACCTGCCAGGGAATTGACGGTTATGACAGGGGTACAAATAGGTGGTATTTTCAAAGGATTTTGGTTTTACCGTATTTAATTATGACCTTCAGTTATTTTACATTAGCTTCTCCGCTTTTTCAGGCATTAATACATTTATACAGTTTGTTCAGTTATACAAGGTTTGAGTACATGCTCATATACAAATTTGATTTTAGTGTTTTATACAACCTTGATTTCGGTGCTTTTGAATAAAATTTATCGAGTTTGATTATGATTTATATGGAATGCTTTAAGTTTAGTAAGCTTTAAATGGAAGGTGCGTATTCAGTTTATTTAACAATTTCTATAGAGAGGGTTATTTTGATTATTAAACTGTTTTCAAGAATTCTTATGTTGGTCCACTCACATCTTCAAACTGTTTTCACCCCCAGGCTGTAGACGTACGCGGGATCCACCACCGGGCCACTCATAACCTCCGCGCTTCAAGTCAGGTAGAGTTTATAGAAAATCCTTGAAACCTTGAAATTTAGAAAATGCTCCGATATCTCGTTGAAACTGAAAAACTGGAGTTGGGATTTTGTTATTTGAATTATTCTGGCAGTTGGTGTGGATTATTTGAATGTTTAACAGGTGAAAAGTTTTGGGAATGGTCAAAATACAGGGGAGACTCTGCCGAATTTTCGGCAGAAGTCTAAGGGAATTTTAAAGAAGAGTTGAAGCAAGAAGGGTAAAAAGGTCCCTTGTGCCCGACATTCGCCAGGTGTCGGATACGCACGGGACTTGGCTCGAATTCCAAAGTGGAAATTGGGTCGGGTCCTGTCACCGGGCATGTTCTTCATCTCCCGTAGGATGCTTTGATCGTCGCCTTGCATCTCCCGAAGGACGCTGCTTATGGAAAACTGCAAGACTATTCTGCCCCTCTTAGGAAACAGATAGGAACCTGGATACCCCACTCAGGAAGCATGGAGACCTCCCTTAGGAAATTCCTAGTGCACCCTGCGTCTCCCTGAGGACTCTTCTTTGCGGGCTGCATCTCCCGTATGACGCTTCTGGTCGTCACCCTGCGTCTCCCTTAGGATGCTCCTTATAGGCAACTATATGACTATCTTGCCCCTTAGGAAATGGATAGGAACCTAGAAACCCCCCTTAGGAAGCATGAAGATCTCTTCTTGAGTGACTATCTGATTTGGTTGCTAAAGCTTACTTAGTTGGTCGTTAAAATTTGTATATTTTGGGTGTTTTTAATTATTTGATTTATATTCTGTTTTGTGGTAATATTAACCTTTTGTTCATTAACATATTGTAATTTTGAATAAATTTAGGTAAATAGATCAATAGAAAATGACATGAATAAAAGTTTCTCATTAAAAATTACACGAGCATACTAGTTAGTCAAGTACACATAACATATCCAAAAATAGTAGATATAAACGAGTGAAGAGTCTCAAAGACTGGAGGCCAAGCTCCATATATTCTTGCCCTTGGTAAACCCAAGTTCTGTATAATTATTTCCCCACTCTAAGACTAGGTTTCGACTAAAAAAAAATGCATGTAGTTGCCTTATGTAATTCCAAGTTTTGTAGTCATGATCTTTAACACCTGTGGGATAGGGACTGTAGTCTAATATCATGGAATTCCCAAACACTGCTAATTGTTGCTTGATCTTCTCAAACTCATCAATCATCTTCCTTTACAAAAGAAACAAAACAAGGAAATGCCAATGGTCAAGAAGATGCCAAAACCAAGAAAATTTAAATATATAAATATACAAACAATTTTCGACAACACAATTACAAGAAATCTTGCCCAAAAGCTGAAATTCAGAATCTTAACTAAATAAGCCATTAAAAAGAGTTTGGATCTACATAAGAAAAATGATCACTAGTCATCAATATTTAAGAAAGTTATTTGAACAAACTTAATAAAATTTGAATTCATTTTTCATACCTCTCAATATCAATTGTCTAAAGCATACCTTTGTGATAATAACAAATACCACAAATGAAGGAAAACAATTCCGAGAAACCACAAATGAAGGAAAACAATTCCGAGAAACCAATGTAAAGACTAATATCCTGCATAGCACAAACCCATTAGAAAACATAAATCATAAAATCCAAAGTATAATCCACACCTTAACCAACAAGGGTTGCATAACTTCTCAACATAATACAAAACACGTATGTCATTTTAATACCTTTAAACAAACAACACCACAATGACATTGACAACTACCATATCTGTTAATAAGAAAACAAATAGAACTGAGTGTAATGAGAAGAAGAGGTTCTTACCTCAAATGGTCCTCTGTCCAAAACCACAAACCAAATCCTTCCACCTCCTCAAATAATCTGACATGCAAAAACAGGATATTACCTCAGTAAAATTAGACTCCTAAATGACATTGTTCTAAACACATTATAAGATAAAGAGAACCACAAACCCAAATAAGGCAATCACTCATTGGTTTTAATGTTTTCAACGCAAATAGAAACACTGAACGACAACTTTTTCAATTTCCACTAGAAGACAATGAAGAATTGAAATAAAAAGATATCTAAATGTAGAAAAAGAAGATTGAATTCAGATAAAATAACATGAAAAATTCTTTAAAAGTGAAAACACAAGCTAACAGAGGATGATCCTAGTGAAAAACTAGAAGTCTTTAACATATTTTCAAGCCCAAGACACAGAGTTTGCTTAAGCACATAGCCCAACATTCCTCATTTTCTAGGCACTTCAATTTCGTCTTCAAACATTGATAAGAAAAAAGACAATTCAACAAAAAGGGTATGAAGTAGTTTGCAGTAAATCATAGATGACAGGATACGTATTTGTTAAACAATTTGGGCAGGAACACTTCAATTTGGGAAATTCACTAAAAAATCAGTTTGAGTCGAAATAGTGCGAAACTTTCCAGATCAAAACTAGACACATAAAACTTCATCACATCAAAATTTCATGGCATTCGAAGTTAAGGAAGCATGTCAAAACAAAATCCAAAACAGACTGGGCTGCAGAGTTTTCTGCTTCCTGCAACATAACAACTACTTTAAAATTTTGCCAAAAATCCAATTTAACTCCAATTTGTATGAAACCAGTTTTGAAATGCTCATTGAAATATCTAATTATAAAAAACATAGATCAAAATATAAATTCGAACTAGGTCTTCTGGTCCAGAACATAACACAAGATCACAGATTTCTGCATAACCTCAGATTTCATCAACCAACCCAAATCTTTAAAAATACACCACTTATCAGCTTTAAACATCAAAACACTAAATCATACAAATGTTGCTATTTAATATTGAAAAAGTATTAATCTGAATTGACCAACTACAATTTAAAAAAATAAAGGCAGAGCTTAAATTGAATAACCAACTATGAAATTTTTACCACAAAAACCACAATGGCAGCTTCAACAATTACGCAGCTTCTCCTGCACTGAACAACACAACTCTAAAAGAAATACAAAAAGTGTCTATAAAAAAAATGGACAATTTGATATGTCATTGACAAAATGTACAAGACCACAGTGCAATATTGAATTACAAAGCACAACCAATTAAAGAAAGGGAAAACAGAGGAAAACGCTACTACACAATCAAAGAGAGGAGCGAGAGAGAGGTTGTCAAAACGTGATTCCATTCCACATCTACGTACCCAACCAATTCAAAGAAAAATTAATGCCTTTCAGTATAAATAAAAAAAATAAAACTGAGTTTTCAGTATAAAAAACCATTGTCAAGATATACAAGCATTTCAATTTCTGAAATGGATAAGGCCTTCATATGATGCTAAAGCCAGGTACATAGTTAGCACTAAAATCATGGGTTGTCAAAAACTTGCATGTATGTAGGATTTTCACCCTTTTACATTTTTCCAACCAAAAGAAATTTAGAAATACTTGAAATTATTACAATATAATAACTAAAAAAGGATTGAAAGTGACATAAAATTATAAACCTGTTTAGCAGCTTCCATGTGTTTGAGGAAAGGACGTGACCCCCTATATGCTCAAACTCTTTCTTTTTTATGTTCAAAGCATTGGCCTTGCAGCGTTTCTGTTTTGATTACATTACAAGAATTGTTATATTCTTCTTCCTATGTAATACTTAGAATAAGTTTCCAATCAAACATGAACTAATATCAATTAACCATAAACAAGTATTAGTTTTAACATTTTCAATGCAAATAGAAAAAAAAGAGATCTAAATGTACAAAAAAAGGATTGAATTGAAATAAAATAACATGAAAAATTCTTTAAAAGTGAAAGCACTAGCTAAGAGAGGATGATCCTAGTGAAAAACTAGAAGTCTAGAAGATAATTCTTTATCATATTTTCAGGCCCAAGACAAAGTTTGCTTAAGCACATACTAGGCATTTAGTCTTCTACCATTGCTAAGCAAAAAGCCACTTCAACAAAAATGTGGATGGTTTTCCTATAGTTGCAATAGCTCTGTGATACCCTTGAACCCATTGAGACCCTACACAAATAGCTACAGGAAATAGATAGAGGAGTGAAAGTATAGTGATCCAACAATACAAATTCAACCCATCTACTTCCTTGAAGTTCTGAAAACTGCATTTTGAGTAAATATTCCTCAACACACACCCAAGATTGCTAATCAAAGCACCCCACAGGCCTTGGAAATTGAATGACACCCCATCAATTGCAGCTAGAGAACAACTGAAGACAATAGGGAGGATTGAAAGCCAGACCCGTAAAGTGTATGAATTGCCTAGGAACGACGAAAAGAAAATTGAGAAAACAGGCTCTGAAGATCTGATTACATGGGTGAAAGAAATAACCACCTTAGAGAATGAGACACATGCTGAGATGTGGCCTATTATTATTGCTTAAGCTAACAGCCCTCTTAAGTATCATCCTGCACATGTACAAAGCACAAAAAACAGAGAGAGAAGGCTCAAAGCCTCAAACAGAGCAACATACTAATATATCATTCCCTGAAACAAAACAAAAAAGACAAGAAAAAAATTGAAGCATTCAACTTTTATGACAGCGACTCTCATCACACAGGTGCTTGAGATAGATGAATTATTCATCAAAGAAAGTGTTTCAAATAGGCTACTGCAAAAAATAACAAAATTTGTTAGACACGATATTTTGGGAGAGCTTGAGACCAAATTAGTCTTCAAACTCAAAATAGTCTATGACTTCGCCCTTTAAGTTTCACTAATAATCCAAAAACAACAATATTATTTTTCCTAGTTAAATTCTCCCAAACAATAAAAGCATAAGCTCCTTTGTCCCAAAAAAAAAAAAAAAAAAGAACCAGTAAGAATAACTAAAATAAAGCATAATCTCACAGACAAAAGCAAAGAAACCTTGAAACGAATACACACCCACATGACCTACTTCCAACTTCCAATTTTGTACTTCAATTATATGCAAATCCAATTAGATTTGACTACAAACTCATCTAATAAATTAAGACACTTACACAAAGGCTCGTAACTGATTCTAAATAATTCAAAAGTCTACTATACTTGGGAGAACACTCATGTACGAGTTTGTTACTTGTCAGTCCTTAATTGTTCGTTCCTTAATTGTTTAACCTTCTTTCATGCAACATTATCATTAAGAACCAATCCACATGGTATGAAGTAGTTTTCAATAAATCTAGATGACAAATAAATATTTCCATGTTCCTCCAAAACTTAAAACGCACATCCTACAGAGCAAATGGTCTTCATACCTAACAGAAAGGCACCATATGAAGGAAGTTGTGAGTGGAGGACTTCGTCAATTCAATGTTTGGGGGGTTGCAATGACCTTATTATTAAGACCAAAAAAAAAAAAACAGATTTTATTTTGAAATAATCAAAATCAAATAACTATAGAACAATTGTTGAATAAACAAAAGGAGAAAATACCTTTGAATCACTGCTTGGTTGTGGCTAAAGAGATTCTGAAAATTCTGGAGAACTGAAGGGTAGACGGTCTGGGGCAGAGACAATGGAAAATAACTCAGGCCATCAGAAATCTTGGGGGATGAGAGTAGGTATGTCCATACGACTGCTTGGCCGACGTCGGTGGCAGATTGCTTTGTCAGCATCAGAGCAGGTTAGGGCATGCGAGATGAAGGGAGTGGGTATGCAAACTGGATGAGGGAAATAACACGCGTGTTGGTGAAGGGGAATTTTTATTTTTATAGTCTCAAATTAGCCCCAAAATAATTTGGTCGCCAAAATGCCAACATATGCAAAACGACGTCATTTTGATGGGTTTAATTCTTAGCACACAATAATTTGCGACCAAAACCAATAGTCGCCAAATACCCCGAAATTATTAGCGCGCATTTTTGCTTTGCGACGACGCTGGCTACACAACTTTTTCGTCGCCTAGAATTTTTTCAATTTCGCTCGCAATCTATTCAATGAATGGCGACCAAAATTATTTTTGGTCGCCACTTGCAACCATAGCCACGAAAAAATTTCGTCGCCCTTCCTGAGAATTCGGTAGCAATTCATTTTGTTCATGTCTTAGATGATGCCTTAATACCACGAAACCTTTGGCGACCAATTGCTAAAGGTTTGTTGCTAATTTCCTTTTTGAGCGACCAAATTTGGGTTGGTCGCTAAAAATTTTGTCGCTGAAAAGGTTTTTTCTTGTAGTGACATTCTGGAATTTGCAGTAGTTGCTTCTCTTCTTCAGAAATGTGCAGGGCTCAGTAAACTGTTGGGGACTAAGTAGGTAAGAGGAAGTGTCATGGATAATAGCTTTTAAGGTGGCAGGCATTCTATTGTCGTGGAATCTCTTTTTCTTCCATGGTGTCAAGTGTATAGCTTCCTTTTCCCCTGGACCGGCTAATCACGTAAGGGCCTTCCCAATTGGGTTTCATCTTTTTGAACCCCTATGAAACGACCCGACCTGAATTCCACTTTGGAATCCGAGCCGAACCCTGTGCTTGTCCGACACCTGGCGGGTGTCAGGCACAAAAAATCAAAAAGCCCTTCTAAACCAATTCCAAAGAATTCCAAGCTCGACTTCTACTGAAAATTCGGCAAATTTTCAATCGCTTGTTTACCCTCCAAAACTCAGAAATTTCTCCTAACCAACACAACTAGCAGCAAGAATAGCTCGAGAGGTTGAAAAACCATACCTGGATCGAAGCAATTAGTGGTCGGAATCGCCCAAACGAGCAATGGAGATTTTGGGTAAAAACCGGCCAGTTTCTTGCTTTTTCTGATGATTCGGATAGCGATTGGCAGCAACTAAGATGTGAGGCTGGTAGAGGACAACGTGCTGGTTCTTTTGGTACTCATGCTGTCGATTGGGGTGGCCAGAGGAGGAGATGGCTGCCCAAAAACTGTTCGGATGAATAGTAACAAAGAGGAGGGGCTGCTGTTCTCCAATAGGAGGGAGAAGGAGAAGGAGAAGAAAAAAGGAAAATTTTAAAACAGCCCGATTACTGTAGCAACAGTACTGTAGTGATATTGTTTGCTACAGTAACAAATTTAAAAATCCCCATTACGTCCTTTTCGTTTTTAGACCTTTTCTCCTTCGTTACAACTCGGAATTGGGCGTGCCACATGTCTATCTTCAAGCTCTACGCAATGGTACCACCCAAATCACCAAATTCCTTCCCGGTTAAAAAGTCAACTTAAAACCTAATAAAGCATTCTAGGGGTACAATGGTCTTTTACTATAATAAATTAATAATTAACTATTAATTTTAGGATCGGGTTGTTACAAACTACCCTTCTTATAAAAATTTCATCCTCGAAATTTACATACACGTCAGTCGAAAAGGTGAGGGTACTAGGCCCGGATCTACTACTCGGGTTCCCAAGTATTCTCCTCTAGAACTTCGCTCACCAATCACATCTCAATATCCTCAAAGCAAATATCCACCTCATGCTTCTGCCAAAATTATGTCATTCTAAGCCTTGCCAACATCATCCCCTATATGAATATCACCAAAATGCAAATTTAAATGCCGGGACTCTAGTACCTTGATCAGTTCACAATTGTATATCATTTTGTACCCTTCTTGCTTATGATTTGGTTATGTTATTGAGTCAAACGTGTGCTTTTAATCCCCTTTCTGTTTATCATTCAGTTCATTGGGCTCTAGGTAACAATGGTGTCTTTGGATAAGAAAAGATGCAAAATGGTGCAAAAACGAGCAGACTGGGTTAGCAACTCATTTCGGCCTTAACATCTTCCTCCGAACTTGGATTTGCCCAAATAAATTGTGGTTGGAAAGATGAGAGTCTGAACTTCAAGATGGACTACTCAAATGCATCAGATAATGAAGTTGAGCCCAATTCGTGAGCCCATGTACACACCAGACCTGACATGTTGAGCAATTAAGGGAGGAACATGTTGAGCAATTAAGGGAGCAATTGAGGGAGCAATTAAGGGAGGTGTTTCCTTGACTTTAGACCTGACATGTTGAGCAATTAAGGGAGCAATTAAGGGAGGTGTGTCAGCTACTCAAGTGCAGAGGAGTCTCTCCATTCACCAATAATTCACTCCAGCCATCCTATATCACTTCATTCAGCCCAAAAATCAAAGGAGAACTCCAACAAGCCTTCCTTCCATATTCCTACGAATTTGTTCTTTCTCTGCCATCACCAGCCACCCAAACTCATCCCAAATCACCTCTTTAGTTGCCATACTCTAGACATGAGAAAGTTCTTGAAGTAGCATTAGAAGTGGATAAGCACCTGGAGAAGCCTTGGAAACCACAAGCAACTTCAGAATTGGTTTTCTCTACTTTTATTGCATTCAATATGTTTTCTCATTTTTGCTTAAGTTTCATTTCCATTATGAGTAGCTAAATTCATAACTAGGGCTATGATGTAACCTAACATGAATATTCTGGGTTTATAAGTTGAAGTTTTGAGTTTCAAGTTTGATTCATGATTCATATTCCTATTCTTTATGCTTATCAGCTAATATGCTTGTTTGGATGATTGATCACCATTAGAACTTGTATATTAGCTACCTTGGTTTGAATCAAGAGTAGACACCATGCTTTGATTTGAATTGAACTATGAATAAGAAAAGTATGTATGGACATTCGAAAACAGGGATTAGATACATGCTTGGTTGTTTAAATTGTTCTTCTATGCTTAATGGGTTCCTAATGCTTAATTTAGATTAGACAACAAATGATCAAGTTAGGGAATTAGGAGCACAAGGTTAGGACCAGACACCATGGCCTAATCATACTTTAGCTAGAATCAACCTTTGAATCCGAATGAGACTTGTCACTTGACTCCTTATAACCCAGAATTGAATTGTTATGGTGAATCGAATGCCCTAGTCTCCCAATCTGTTTTCCAGCCTACAAAAGTCCTCTTTGTTACATTTGTTCACCTTGCTTTTGTTTGAAATTTCTTTTTGCCTCATTTGTTCAACAATTACAACCACTCTTGCTTTAAATTCTGTTTTAGACTTAACCTCCTACTTTCTTGAATTTGGTAATCTAAGTACATAACTAGTTTTAACTTCTCAGTCCTTGTGGGTACGACCTCGTACTTGTCTTGCTATACTACTAATTGGCCCGTACAATTGCGAGTTAACATTTTAACAACAAATTTTGGCGCCGTTGCCGGGGACCGAATGAAAGTTCTTCCCTGGTTATGTACCCAAAGTTACCCTATTCTTTTAGAAGTACTAATTAACTCAAATTATTTTCTGTTTCAGGTAGTTTATGTCTAGTAATCCTTTCCTTGAACAAGTGAGGTCTTCATTCCAACGCTCGAGATCTTTGAACGCAGGGCCATCTTTGCAACCAAACCGGGTGATCTCTGAAATTCAGAATCGTCTAGAAAGAGAGTTAGCAACTGCAAAAGAGCAAGCCATTGCCACATTTGAAGGTCTTGCTATCCACACCGACCTCCCAGGGTCTTCACCTTCAAATTCGGAATCAAGTTCAGACCAAGAAGAAGAAGAGATGGCTGCCAATGAGTTCATGGGAGACCTTGATATCCCAACAATTCCAGCATCCCCTTCAAGCATCTTGCTGCCCACCGCAGCCCGAAACTATGAGCTTAAATCTTCTCATCTTAATATGCTCCCTTCTTTTTATGGTTTACCTAATGAAGATCCATTAACTCATATAAAGGATATTTTTAATGTTGTGAGCTCTTTTCCCTTGACAGGTGTGACGGAAGAGCAACTTCGAATGAGAGTGTTTCCGTACACTTTGAAAGATAAGGCTAAATATTGGTTGAATTCTTTGAAGCCTGGTTCACTCATGACTTGGGGAGCCATTCAAAAGAAGTTCTTGGAGAAATATTTCTCCACGCAAAAAACCTACATGCTCAGGGACAAGATCTTTCTATTTGCACAACAAGATGATGAGTCGTTTTGTGAAGCATGGGAGAGATTCAACGGGCTGCTCAATCAATGTCCTCATCATGGGATTCCATTGAAGCTTCAGATGCGTATGTTTTATAAAGGACTAACCCCCTCTAGCCATAATATTTTCACTAATTTTGCAGGTGGTTCTTATAAGACTAAAACTCCAGAAGAAACATATGAACTCTTTGAGGAGATAGCAATGGAGACCCAACACACCGATACAAGAGGAAAACGTATTGCTGGTGGTTCTAATGATTCTTCCAATGTGCAGATTTCCAAATTGGAACAAAAGCTAGATGCCCTCCTTGCATTGAACTCAAGAAACCCTTTGAAGGAAGTGTGTAGCATCTGTGAAACTCATGATCATCCTACCATTTCTTGTCCCTTTGGGGCTGCATATCCAGAATTTGTGCAAGAGCAAGCTAAGTTGGTGAATTCCTACAACCGAGGTCCAATAAATGACCCATATTCTCAAAGTTATAATCCAGGTTGGAGGAATCATCCAAACTTTTCATGGAGGAATACACAGAATCAAGCGAATCCCCCTTCACTTCAAAGGCCACAACAATCATCATCGTTTGAGGATATAGTGAAGCAAATGGCAATCAACCAATCCAATTTCCAGCAAACAACACAAGCTGCCATCTCCAAGTTGGAAGTCCAATTGGGCCAGATAGCTACTGAAATAGCTCAAAGAGAACCTGGGAAATGGCCAAGTCAAACCGTGATCAATCCAAAAAAACCAAGAAGCCAAGGCCGTTCATGTGCTCAGATCAGGTAAGATTGTTGATAACAAAGTTGGTTCTGATCTATCAAATGATGTTGTGGTTGTAGAGGATGAAGATGAAGAGGAAACCACAGCTATGGAAGGAGAACAACCCAAAACGCCCCAATCTGCTCCTAAGGCCAAATCTGATTCTCAGGAACCCAATCCATTTCAATTGCATAAAAGAGATGACAAATTTGTGCCATCACATCTTCATCAAGATAGATACATCCCACCTCCTCCATATATTCCACCGATTCCATTTCCAGGCCGCTTGAAGAAAGCAAATCAAGATAAGGCTTTTAAAGAGATTTATGATATTTTGAGTAAAGTTAATATCAATTTGCCCTTGCTTGATGTTGTTAAACAGATTCCTGCATATGGAAAGTTCATCAAGCACTTGATGACTCACAAGCTCAATTTTACCCCAAGTGAAGAAGTAAAGCTCAACAAGAATGTGAGTGCTGTGTTGCAAAGGAAGCTTCCACCAAAACTAGAAGATCCTGGCAGCTTTAACATTCCCATTAACATCGGAGATAAGACGGTTGGAAGAGCCATGTTGGACTTGGGAGCAAGCATCAATGTAATGCCATATTCAGTTTATCAGGCGCTTGGCTTAGAAGGGATAAAGAAAAACTCAATTCGTCTTGAACTAGCTGATCATTCTATCAAATATCCAAGAGGTATTGTAGAAGATATTTTAGTTCAAGTTAATACACTCATTCTTCCGGCTGATTTTGTAGTGATGGATATGGAGGATAACCCATATGTAGACCGTGTTGATCCCATTCTCCTCGGGCGACCATTCATGGCCACCGCAGACACAATCATCAAAGTGAAAGATGGCACCCTCTCCATGACTGTTTTGGGTGAAACTGTTGAATTTAAAGTGTTTGATGCTCTGTCTCAACCTTCTATCACTCTTGATACTTGTTTTTCAATTGATGTTGTGGATCATGAGGTTTCTTCTAAAATTGTGCAGAAAAAGTCTAATGATGCTTTGGAAGCGGTCCTAACACAAGAAGAGGAAGATCTCTTTTAATCAGAGTTCCAAGAAGTGATGGCTGCCTTAGAAGTGTTTCAACCATACCCACCATCCTTTAGGCCACCACTTGAGACTATTGCATCATCCTCCACAAAATTGGAGCCATCCATTATCACCCCACCAAAGCTAGAACTTAAACCTCTACCCAATCATCTTAAATATGCTTATTTGGGTGCTAATGAAACCCTCCCAGTTATAATTGCTGCAAGTCTCACTTCACATGAAGAGGACAGTTTAATTGAAGTTCTGAAAGAACATAAAACAGCCCTTGGATGGACCATAGCAGACATCAAAGGAATTAGTCCAAGCATGTGCATGCACCTAATTTTAATGGAAGAAGACAGCAAACCATCTCGTGATGCACAAAGGAGGCTAAATCCCAATATGAAGGAGGTGGTTAGGGCTGAAGTTTTGAAGCTACTTGATGTGGGAATCATCTACCCAATTTCAGATTCTAAGTGGGTGAGTCCTGAGCAAGTGGTTCCAAAGAAGTCCGGAATCACCGTTGTAAAGAATGAGAAGAATGAGCTAGTTCCAACACGCACTATCACCGGTTGGAGAGTTTGCATTGATTATAGGAAGTTGAACACATCCACGAGAAAAGATCATTTTCCCTTGCCTTTTATTGATCAAATGCTTGACCGCTTATCTGGCCATGCTTACTACTGTTTTCTTGATGGATTTTCAGGTTATAATCAAATTCCCATTGCTCCGGAAGACCAGGAGAAAACCACGTTCACGTGCCCATTTGGTACATTTGCTTATAGAAGGATGCCATTTGGTTTGTGCAATGCTCCAGCAACTTTCCAAAGATGCATGATGGCAATCTTTTCTGATATGGTGGAACGATTCATGGAGGTATTTATGGATGATTTTTCAGTTTTTGGTTCATCTTTTGATGATTGTCTTCACCACTTGTCTCTAGTGCTTACAAGATGTCAGGAAACAAATCTGATTTTGAATTGGGAGAAGTGTCACTTCATGGTAAGACAAGGAATTGTGCTAGGCCATGTTGTTTCAAACAAGGGAATTCAAGTGGACAAAGCCAAGATAAATATCATCACAAATCTACCACCCCCTTCCTCTGTTAAAGGAGTTAGAAGCTTTCTGGGCCATGCCGAATTTTATAGAAGGTTCATAAAAAATTTTTCAAGCATTTCAAGACCATTGTGTAATCTCCTTGCTAAGGATGCTGTTTTTGAGTTTGACGAGATTTGCATGGAAGCCTTTACGACTTTGAAGAAAGAGCTAACTTCAGCCCCTATTATCATAGCTCCAGATTGGTCTTTACCATTTGAAATAATGTGTGATGCCTCTGACTTTGCTATTGGTGCAGTTTTAGGTCAAAAGAAGAACAAGCTTCCCCATGTGATTCATTATGCAAGTCGGACCTTGAATGATGCCCAACTCAATTACTCCACAACAGAAAAGGAGTTGCTTGCTGTGGTTTTTGCTTTAGAAAAATTTCGTCCTTACCTTGTTGGTTCTAAAGTAATTGTTTATTCTGACCATGCAGCTCTTAGATACTTGCTCACTAAGAAGGATGCCAAACCTCGCTTGATCAGATGGATTCTCTTGCTGCAAGAGTTCGATTTGGAGATTCGAGACAAGAAGGGATGTGAAAATGTGGTGGCTGACCATTTGAGCAGAATTGTGGTTGAAGAGCAAGGAGAAGCTGTACTACCATTGAATGAGACTTTCCCAGATGAACAACTATATGTTGCCCAAGTCAAAGAGCCATGGTATGCTGATTTTGTTAATTATCTTGCTTGTGGTGTTCTTAGAAATGATCTAACTTATCAAGACAAAAAGAAGTTCTTTTCCATGGTGAAACATTATGTCTGGGATGAACCTTTCTTATTCAAGCATTGCCCAGATCAACTCATTAGAAGATGTGTTCCAGAAGAAGAACAAGAAAGCATCCTTAGGCATAGCCACGAATTGGCTTGTGGAGGCCACTTTGGAGCCAAGAAAAAAGCACTTAAAATTTTGCAATCAGGTTTCTTTTGGCCTACTCTATTCAAAGATGCATTTAATTTTTGTGTTAAGTGTGATAGGTGTCAAAGGATGGGAAACATAAGTCGCAGGAACGAACTGCCATTGAAGAACATACTCTTTGTGGAACTCTTCGATGTATGGGGTATTGATTTCATGGGACCATTCCCATCTTCCTTTGGTTATACCTACATACTTGTTGCTGTTGATTATGTGTCTAAATGGGTGGAAGCCATAGCCACCAAAACCAATGATCATAAGGTGGTCCTGAAGTTCTTGAGGGACAATATTTTCACAAGGTTTGGTACTCCAAGGGCTGTCATTAGTGATGGAGGCAGCCACTTCTGCAACAAGCTATTTGAAGCACTCATGAAGAAGTACAATATCACCCAACGAGTCTCTACACCATATCATCCTCAAACTTCTGGTCAAGTAGAAATAAGCAACAGAGAAATTAAGCAGATCCTAGAGAAGGTGGTGAATAGTACAAGGAAAGATTGGGCTGCCAAGCTCAATGATGCATTATGGGCTTATAGGACTGCATATAAGACTCCCATCGGAATGAGCCCTTATCGCCTTGTGTTTGGGAAAGCCTGTCACTTGCCAATGGAGCTTGAACACAATGCTTTTTGGGCCATCAAGAAGTTGAATTTTGATCTGACAAGGCCGGCCATGTTAGAAAGTTTCAGCTCAATGAATTGGAAGAAATTCGACATGAGTCCTATGAGAATGCAAAGCTATACAAAGAACGTACCAAGAGTTACCATGACAAGAACATTCAACGGAAAGAATTCACCAAAGGTATGTCAGTTCTTTTGTTTAACTCACGTTTGCGTCTCTTTCCAGGAAAATTGAAGTCTAGGTGGCTTGGCCCATTCACCGGGGTCAATGTATCTCCCTATGGAGCTGTGGAGATTCAAAATCCTAAAGATGGCTCGACTTTCAAAGTAAATGGACAACGCTTAAAGCCATTCTATGAGGGAGTGTCAGTTGGAATTCAAACTGGTCATGTGGTGGATCATCTTCCCTTCGCACAATCAAGTTAGCTAATGGCATAATGTCTTGCCAAGACATTAACTAAGGCGCTTCTTGGGAGGCAACCCATGTGTTGAAGAATAAGGTGCTTGGTAGCGGTCGACCTAATCGCATCAAGAGGGAGTTTCTCTAATACTTTGTCTTAAACTGTCCCCTTATTATTCACATGTTCTCACTCATCCTTGTTATGCTTTAACATTGAGGACAATGTTCAATTCAGGTCTGGGGGGAGGTTTTCAATTTTTGTTCATTTGTGTTTACAATTTTCGTTCGCTTGTCACTTTCATACAACCAATGCTATGGAGCTGCCATTGAGATTTTCATATCAGAAATTTTACACTTCACAAAGCTTTTGCTCTTAGAATTCTGGTGGCTAAAGTACCATGCTCAGATTCTTGAAGGAAAATAGTGGAGACTACCCTAGTGAGCTATTTCGAGCCTAATTGCTTTCTTGAGAGGGTTTAAAGTGTTTCTATTCCTCATCTCTACTTATTTTCTTCAATTCAGTCTAAATGATCTCATTGTTCCATTTTGGTTGAATACTAAGGATGATTCTCTTTGCAGATATCAGGTGCGTGTTCTCACCCATGAATGAACTCATTGAAGTGATGCTAGGCTCTGCGTGTATAACCATATTATGTGCTTTCTTTTCACCCTACCCATTCGTGTGTTCCATCAGCTCTCTTGCAGCCAAACACTACAAGCCTTTTTTCTTCTATCACCCTCATAATTCCCCTAACTTTGTATCTCAATCAGAGATATTTAACCTATTATAGCCATACCCTATAGCTTAGAAATATACCAAGGTGTGCCAAGATAAAGTTTGAAGCAAGGAGGTTGCTGCCACATGCCCAAATGTAAATTGGTGCGAATCTATATAAAAAAAAAAACAAAAAGAAAAAAAAAAGAGAAAGATAAAGAGAAAGTGTTTCGATTTGATCTAAATGTGAAATATAAAGTCTATGCCAGATGATGCTATGAAGTTGCAGCCATACCATTCTAAATCAATGACACCTTGCAGATCAATGAAGAATGCAACCTTGGTATGTTCTTAAGTTAGTTGTGTTCCTTCCAATTCTTCCACTTCCTTTAACCTTAGCCTTTCATTGCAACCTTGTGAAAGACCTAGCTGATCTTTGAGGATGTATTCATGGGTGCTGGTATGTATGTGTGTATCTCTACTCTTAGTATTTGATTCCCTTCATGAGATCTAACCAAATATTGTGCGGCTATTTCATATACTCACTTATGCTTGTTTGAGAGAATAAAACCATAGGTTCTGAGTGATTGAGTGCTAGATGTGAGAATTAGAGTTTAAGCATGTTCTTCCTTCAAGATTTGAGTATGTTTACTTTGAAGCCGTGTGCCTTTGAGCTATAGCTTCCACTTTTCACACTTATTGATCATCTATCTTGGCAACTCTATGGTGTTGGAT
>NC_047655.1:15554935-15604400 GCF_902201215.1 Prunus dulcis | reverse complement strand
TAATAGAAACATAAATCATTCAGTTGGTCCGTGCATCCTGTCAAATTCGTCAAATATTAGGTCACTACGATCTATTGGAGTTGATTCGTCATTGTTCGACGGTGATGTCCTGCATAAACATCAAACACAAGCACATAAAAAATTTACCTATTCAAATTTTAGGTGTTATTATAAATAGTGTTAGCATCTTACGGTGTGTTCAAATTTCTTGGGCATTGTCTTCTATCATGACCAATGTGTCCACACTCCCGACAATGTCTAATCCCTCGCTTCATTGCCTTTTCCTTTGCTCCCGTTACTCCTTTCGACCTTCCTTTGCACCTCACTCTCTTAGGGTCTTTCATATATTGTGTTTGAGAGTTGGACCCTCCAACTTCGTTATTACTTGGTCCATCCTTCAACAACTTCAACTTCACCTGCAAACTTTTTAGAGTCTCTGACAGTAGCTCACATCCTTCTTCACTCATTAAGGCATCCTCAACCACATCTGAAGCAAGTCGAGACATTGTACTCCGCTTTATTAGAAGGCCAGGATCTGCACAGTCTTTAATTTCGTTGCCATTTGCATCTGACACCAATCCAGATTTAGCAGTTTTCTTCCACCTCTTCAAAATATATTTATCGGGCATATATTCAATCTGGTCCCTTCTGAACAATGCTAGGATGTGCTTGCAAATAATTCCAACAAATTCAAATCTTTTGCAGCTACATGATGTGTGGTCAGAATCTTTGACATATACGACTTCTGCCACTCTTGTTTCCCAATTTTTCCTTTCGCTCACGTTTAAGACAACTTTAGAAACATCCTCTGTTTTGAGCTCTAGGAAACATGTTGTACTTTGTATTAGTTCTGACTCAAACTTTTGAAACATTGTCCTTGTGTACAAGGTAGCCATTTGTTTGTTCATTGGCATCGGTAGAATACATTGAGCCACTTCAAATGCATCTACGTGATCAGCAACTAACTCTTTTTGACGTTGATGAGAAAGTGCCCTCTCAAATCGTATTATGAAATCCATCAATGAATTTCTCCTTGATATGTATTGCTTGAAAAAACCATGAGAACCTTCCGCTCTTTGGCTGCTTGACATTCCAGTGGCAAAAAATTGTCGTGCGTAGGCTGGAACCCAAGATTCCCTTAAATCAAACATTGAACTTAGCCATGTATGGTCAGTCAAACCAGCCTTTGTAACCACAATATTCCATTTTGCATCAAACTCATCCTTATTGTCAGTATCCCATATGGCTTTCTGAAATTCACGCCAATACTCCTTATAAGCAAAATGTGGTAACTTAACAGAGAACTTTGATGTGATGTGCCATATGCAAAGTCGATGAAATGTAGACGGGAAGGCTATTGAAATCGCTATGGCCATTGCCGCATCTTGATCTGTAATGATCGTTTTAGGTTCCCCACCTGGCATGGCTTTATTAAACTCCTCAAACATCCAAACAAACGACTCAGTCGTTTCCTTGCTCAAAAATGCGCATGCTAAGACAATTGTCTGACCATGGTTATTAACTCCCAACATTGGTGCAAATGTCAAGTCGTATCGATTCGTGTTGAATGTGGTATCAAATACAACAACATCTCCATAAAACCCATACGCCCGTCTAGAAGTTGCATCTGCCCAAAAACATCGACTAAACCTATCATGGCCATCTCCCTCAATCCTGAAATAAAAAGCCTAATTTTTTTTTTTCTGTTCAACCATAAAATACTCGGTCACTAGTTCAACATCGTGGTTCCTTAGCTTTCCCATTCACACTACATTCAAGATTGTAGATATCTTTTTTTATAAAACCGATTTTATCCATTCCTCCGGATTGCACCTCGAAAATACTTACCTTCTGATGAATGGGAATATTAACCGGACCCAACTATTTTGTGAGTACTTTTGTAGAATCTAAAATATGACAGTGTGATCTCAATAAATGCATTCTTTCTGAGGGTGTCATCTTATGATTGTGTCCTTCTGCAAAAAGAGAGATGATATACTTCTTTCTCCCATTTGTCTTCACAAGCACAATCTTAGCTTTGCCATTGCATCTACTTATTCCCTGCTGTCTTTTTCTCTCCCGAGTTTCATGTTTCCTGTATGCACCTTGTTTGCAACATACAAATTCTTTCCTCAGAATCCCTTTCTTATTTTTCCCCCAAAAGCTGGAATGAAGTCGAATACCAAAGCCAGCCAAGAATGCATATCTATTACAGAAATTATAAACGAGGTCAAGCGTGTAAGAACCCAAAACAAAATATCTAAAAAGAAAGAAAATATCTAAAAAGTAAGGAAAATATCTTCTAACAAAAAGACTATTTTGCCCTCGCATTACTTAATAGGGGGAAAATTGACTTTTTGATCGGAAAAGAATTTGGCAATTCCATTTACGCCATTGCATAGAGCGCGGCGAAACGAGTCCGTAGACACGGAGTAGACCCGAATTGGAGCTACAACGAAGAAGATATGGTCTAAAAACCGCGAAGGGCAAAACGGTAATTTGGCCAAAAAGTCAGATTTTTATCCCCACTCTCTCTCCTCTCCCCCGTCAGTTTTTCCTCTCTCCTTTCTCTCTCCTCCCGCGCGACTTGGGCGTGCGACCCTTCGCCTTCTCGGCGACGGCCAGGCCACCACAGGCCGAGCTGATCTCCCCCGTGGGTACCATCGGGTCCGCCTCCGTCTCGCCGTCAAGACCTGACAGACCTCCACCCCGGGGCCGCCCTGAGCTGGCCGGAAAGCCATGTTTTCCGAAGGAGGTTCGTCCGAATCCACCCGAAATTCCAGCTCAAAATTCTCCTTCGTTTCTCCACCAAATCGATCGAGTAAGGTATGGTTTCTCAGCTATTTTTCACGTTCTAGCTGATGGATGTATGGGTTTCGATCGATTTTAGCTCTAAGGCGATCAATTTTCGACTTGAAATTTGGCCGAAACTTCGGCCGCCAAAAACTACTATTTTCGGTAACTTTTTGGGGTATGTCCAAGAACAAAAGTGACTCCAAATGGGCTGTTTTACCTAGGGTAGGAGTTTGGAGGCTTGGCTCCGAGATTTTTCGGCCACCCGAAATCGCTTTGGACACCCAAAGCTGCCCGCGCGTGCTGGAGCGCGTGGGTGAGGGTAGTGATATAATTCTGTGCAGTTTTGTGACCCTCGTGTCGTCATGAGCGCGTAGGATTTCGCGGATCTCAATTCGGAGTCCGTTTAAGCCCCGAACGGATTTTCCATATCGCGCGATCCGTGGGTGCAGTGTTGTTAAATAATCGGATCGCGCTGAAATTCGGATATGTCGGTCTACATGATGTGAGGATCGTGTAGGATTCGACGGATTGCGAATCAGAGTCCCGGATACTCCGGAATCGCGAACCCTGGGGCTAGGGTTCGGATTTTAAGTGATAACGCGATTTTTGCTAATCCGACCGTCCGTGTCGGACCAAAATCGCAGAACATGGTTCCTTTTCTGTAACGAATCTTCAGAGGAGCCCAGATTGGCCATCGGATACCGTGGACCCACGGGGTCCCGGATCGGCTGATCTGGCAGCTTATCGCTTATTAAGGTTTCGGATCTCTTAAGGCCGGTCTAACTATCTAAAAAGCTAAGGTGGGCATAGGAGTAACCTGAAACGAGTACACGTATTTCTAGGAGCCGGGGGCAGGGTGTTTAGTTGAAATTCTTTTCATTCAGCAGTTTATTAATTTAATCTTTATGGGTAATCAGGCACCAAGAGCCCGACAGGACTGCAAAAGAGACCTTCAAAGGGTCCCAAGTTGCTCGGACCATCTGTGAGTGGACTCTCTTTCATGAATGATTTTATATAAATAATTTATATAGAAAATTTCTTATAAATAAGAATTCTAAAGTGATTTTATATTGATTTTATATAAATAAGGTTTTATAAATAAGGTTATCTGAATATACTCTCGTATTTGATCTTGAATAAGTATTATAGCAAGTGTTCAAACCATGAATCGTAGCGTAAGATGTCTTTACTTTTATATTACTCAGTTGAGCAGCAGATTTGAGGTTTATGATACAAAATTCACAGTTGAACTCTGATTTATCAGATTTATCATATTACAGAGAATTATCAGGTTTTTCTAAATTTATTTTTCAAAGAAAACCACCGTGTACCCATTACTTTTGGTGATTACCCAGAGTCGGACCGATGTCTACGGACATCCAGTCTGATTGTAGTTCAGTCAGTGCACTTGACTTTGCCTCACGAGTTACCGGGACGCTCGGACCGTGAGTGCTAGGATTTGCGGCTCGGCAGACTTGGTGTCCTGAGACCTGCCAGGATTGCGGCTCGGCTGACTCTGTGTCCCCGAGACCTGCCAGGATTGCGGATCAGGCTGACTACGGTCCCCTGCATCCTGCCAGAGCGACTCGAGCAGACTTGGTGTCATCGAGGAATCTGCCGGCGGAACAGGTTGATCATAGTCCCCTGGTTTCGCTAGTTTGCGGCTCGGGTAGACTGCATGGCACCCGAGACCTGCCAGGGGAATTGACGGATATGACAGGGGTACAAATAGGTGGTATTTTCAAAAGGATTTTCAGCTCTTTTATTCAGTTATGATTTTCAGCTATTTCAAACCAGTTTCTTTGATATTTGCGCATTTTATATCTTTATATAATTGTTCAGTTTTATGGAACTATAGGCATACGATTATATATATATATATATTCAGATGAATGCCTTATATTAAATACAGGTGAACTTTAGCCTTACTTATCAATGTTATTTTTAAATGGGGGTTATTATGTTAATAAAATTGTTTTCAAGAACATTATTTTGTCCACTCACATTTTTAACCTTGTTTTTCGCCCCCAGGCTGTAGAAGTACGCGGGATCCACCACCGGGCCATTCAAAGCTTCCGCGTCACCTTGTAAGGTACAGTTTGGTAGAAAATCATTGAAACCCTGAAACTTAGAAAATGCTCTGATATCTTGTTGAAACTGAAAAACTGGAGTTGGGATTTGTCATTTGAATTATTCTGGCAGTTGGCGTGAAATTATTGATTGTTTAACAGGTGCAAAATTTTGGGATTGATCAAAATACAGGGGAGACTCTGCCGAATTTTCGGCAGAAGTCTAAGGGAATTTTAAAGAGAAGTTGAAGCAAGAAGGGTAAAAAGGTCCTTTGTGCCCGACATTCGCCAGGTGTCGGACACGCACAGGACTTGGCTCGAGTTCCAAAGTGAAAATTGGGTCGGGTCCTGTCAAAGCGAGTCGAACTTCATCCCAACTGCTGGTGTTTCCTCATTTCTTACTTTAGGAATGTAAACCCTCCCATTAGCTGTTACACAGTCATCACTCTCAGAGCCCTTAGACATTTTATCCATGTATATTATTGATCCACTTCTATATTACTGCATAACAAATATTAATTCCTTAATCAATCATTATTGCATCACAACATATCAATGCATTATACTTAATAATAGTTGCGTCATCTCTTGTGAAATAATCTGGAAAAAATAACATTAGAACCAACATGATCAACTAAGAACACAAATGTAATTCAAACTAGCAATTACAGAACTTCACCCAATATCCTCTCCAAATGCTTACTCCTAATGTCATTAAGTCTAAGTTTAGGATCTTTTACCTACATTTCATAATTTCCCACCCCCACCAAAAACAATCAACTAAGTATATTGAATATTCATAAGGAAATGACGCATTATTGATTCCACAAATGACGCATTATTGATGCCACAAATGACGAATTTCCCACCCTCACAAAAAAACAAACCAAACCCAATAAAATCAATCCAGCAAGAGTGAACTTACCTCTCAAAATCAATCGGGAGCTCCGAAGTCAGTCAGCTTGAGAGAATGTGGTGGACATTAGAGAAGACTCTTTGGTATTGGAGACTCCATCTCTACCAAAATCGAGGAACAACTGCTGTTGCGGCATCTAGTTACATAAAGAGATATGCTAATTTGCATTTATCTGGAATCTTGTCTGCTAAACAAAAAAGAGAAGGGGTTTTCACTTGAGCCATAGAATCAAAACAGGGCAACAGCTAGGTAAGAGCCATTAATCGTCATACTGAGGATACCATAGATCGCAGGCCTCCCAAGGAGCTGATGACAATGGAGCGACTATAGGGTTTGGGAGCTTTGGATCCTTCTAATTGTGGGTCTGCATTACATTCAAAAAGAGAGGATTGTGTTCTTGAGTTTTTCACAGAGAGGGAAAGAGGGAAAGATCTTCAACTGAAGTTGGGTTTCCAACGGGTCAGATTTTAACCCGGTTCTACATGCACCCTCTTCTAAAAACTCACCGTTAGATTTCATCCAATGGCTCGTACGTACCCCTCAAAAACACCCCTTATAACTTTCCACTCACTGTAGAAGCTCCCGTGTTCAATCCCATTGCAGAGCGCATATCTTTTGTACAAATTTGCTGTGCATATCTTTTGAATCTTTGGGATTTTACTTTAATAATAAAATAAAATCATTCTTTGTATTTAACCCAGCTGATAAAAATGTTTATGGTTTTTGAACTGGTGGTTTAAGCCAATTAGGAGGAACTTGGTTGGTCAGCTATAAATACTCTCTTTTTCCATTTAAATTTGGTTTTATTTTAATCTCAAAAACCGATTCTGTAATTTTTCTGTTTTTCCCTTTTAAACAGATATCAAAATTTCATACTCTAACATAAGTCATCTCAAAGTCTCTTGTAACAATCTAAAGATCAAGCTCCAATTTTATACTAAACATGTATGTCTGAAAATCAACCCAAAACATCAATCAAATGAAACAAAAGGCAGTTTATAACCACTCCATGTAATTTTTCATGTTAAAAAAGCTCCCTCAAAAAACCAAAAAATTTCAAAAAGCTTTACCACATAAAAAGGCATTAGTATATAATCAAAAGCAACATCATGTTGTTATCATTCTTATCAACAACCCCTTTAAATTCCTATAAAATATAAAAAATACAAAATACAAAATAAAAAAAATCTCTCCAAATACATCATATCTTCCGTAAACTAAAAAGAAACAATCAAAAATATTAATATGTATCTACACACAGATCATGCATGAAACAGCTTGTCATTGGTTCAAACTACATAAGAATTACTAGGCTTTATTTACAACTATACAACCATAGCAATTAGTTCAAATTTATCCCAACCAATTGTCAATTGATGACATTAGCTAATGACTATGCTCTATTCAGAGAACCGAAAACAATAAATTGAAATTTCAACATAGAAACGCACATCTTGCTTAACAGAACCAAAAACAACCACAAAACAGCTCTATCTAAAGTAGCAGAACACCACCTACAAAACATTAAAAGTAGACATGGTTAAGAAAGAAGAGAAGAAAAAGCAAGAAAAAACTGAAAAATCCAAAAAAATTGCAGTTTCTGGTTTTCTAGTCCCAAAACTATCCAAACATGTTTTTCTTTGTAGTGTTTTTATATGAGATGCTTGATTAACATCCCTCAAATATAAATCCTTTTCGACATTGGCAATATCACAACGCAGCCATAATCAAGTAATCAATCAAATTAACTAACAATGTTAGCAGAATTGTAGATCGATGGGCATTGACATAAAGTGTTGTTCTATATCAGATTTTCCAATTAACACAAATATTAGGGTCTCTAGAGAGCTTGAATCTAGCTTCGCATAACCAAGTTGAAAACTGGTTCTATAAAGTATCAGGCTGCCGGATCTCTCCTATTCAAAGAGGGATCTTAATAAAATTAGAACTCACAAACTAAGAACGAATTGAGGACGGGTACATTCATATTTTCTGAGCATAGATATATTATACAGAAAGAAAAGCTGGCCAAACAGAACTATATAAAAAGATATTTATTTAATTAAAAAATGAGGGTAATATATATATACCTATTACCTAATGTGTAACTTAACAATGGTTTCTTCCTCCTCAGCAGTGATGTTCCCTCTCTTGAAGTCAGCCCTCAGATAATTTATCCACCTCAGTTTGCAACTCTTCCCACACCTCAGCAATCCTTCAAATCACACACGAACACATTGATTTGTATATATTTACAACCAAATGAAGACACATTGCTTTGAACATTTATAACATGACATCACCAAATCAGTAAATATTACACAAAATTAGTATAAAAACACATTTACATACAAACAAAAAAATAATAAAAAAGAAAATATTAACAACAATATATCATTACACAATTTAGTGTGACCCTAACAACAATTGAGGAATTGATTGCTTTTGTTGGAGACCAAAACTAAGCGTTTCTAAAACAGAGAATAAGAACATAAAAGTTTTTGAATGTTAGATGCCCATTTTTACTTCTCCTTCCTAATGGACATATTTTATATTATATATTTAACCTCATTCTTAGTATATTTTAATTAATATTTTGGAAGAATTTTGATACTTTGAATTATATTTCCAATATAGGACTTCCGACTCTCTCTGGAGCAAAACATAATCAAATGGTCGAATTTTGGAGTAATTCCAATTGGAGGACGTTCATGAGTCACTTAGCTTGATCATATCAAAATTTCAGATTTTTCTTCTAAGCGGTAATTTTCTGGCAATAAAATAAAGGAGCAGTGCGGTGCTAGAATAGTGATGTTTTGGGCTTTTATTGCATTTTTGGAGCCCAAGATGACCTCAGATGGGTTCGTGGCCTTCTAGAGAAGTGTTCAGAACATTTTTATCTTTTAAAAAAGCTATACTGGGCCAGATTTGGAGGAGATTTGGGGCCAACACGTGGCTGGGCAGATTTTGGGCAGATTCTCCTATTCCAATTTGGATTTTATTTCCTAGTATTATTTTATTTTAATTAGTTTCCTTGTGGGGATAGAAAAGATGTACATTGGCAGCTAGGTTTTAAGGAGTATGTAAGCTCTTTCTCACAAGGAATTTAGCACTTCTTTTTCACTTTTGAACTTTGCATTGTGGAGAGCAATTGCTAGGGTTTTGGGTTTTCGCAACTTTCAGGTGTTTTCGTTCTTTTCTTCTTAATGATATTTTCTTGGATTTCAATTATGAGTATGCGTAACTAAATTTCTTTTGCTAGGGTGAAGCCTTGAACCTTAGCATGAATATGTGATTTTTATTTAATTGCTTATGATGAGTGCATGCCTACTTGAATTGTTAATCACTGTTTTAAACTATTTAATTGTCTTAATGCTTGATCACCATTAGGATCTTTAGAAAATTAATTGGATGCAATTTTGGTCGGAAGGTTCCCTGAAATTGATGCTAGCTTCTTGTGATTAATAATTGTAATTTCACTTAAGATGAACACCACGTCTTAAGGGTTGCATGGTTTTTCAAAGGGTTTTCACAAAACTTAATGAGTCTTTCATGTTCAGATTTGATCCGAACGTCCGGACGGGTTGCATGTTGGATATACGTTCTGTGTTGGAGGTTCCAAGTAGAATATACATTAGGAAAACCTAACCTTCAAAGTGGCATGTGCAAATCATAAGTAATTGGTAAAAGTTCATAGGATTGCTAGGTGATGGTGAAACCCTAGTGCTTTTATAAATTGATATTCAAAACTCTTTCCTTCAATCGTATTTGTTTTTGTTTAATATTTGTTTTTAGAATCAACCAAATTCATAATCATCTTTCTTGACCTTTTATTTTAAGTAGTTATTTGGAATTTGTTTTTACTTAAATTGCTAATTAGTCCTTGAGGAAAACGACTTTGCATGAGCATCTATACTACAATAACCTTGTATTCTTGCAAATATTTTATTTGATTTTAACCCTGTTTGCACAGGTACTAAAAATCCTATCACTTCCTCTTCCTCTGTTTACCGAGAAAGCAAATAAACAGAATCAGTCAAATATCACCACAAACCAAATGTATGGTAGTTAATTAAATGCCAAAGAATCATTGAGCATGCGAAAAACAAAAATCTGAGTCACCACTTGCAGAATATTACCCATTTGCTGGCAGCTCCTTTCACTTACAAACTCCTCGGTGTTATTGTGCCACAACAACTTCAGTCCTTCCTGCACAATCTAAGCTCTTCAGCACTTCCACAAACATCAAATCAAACCACAGCTTAGTAGCGCATGTATGTACCAAATTGCGGCATATCCCATTTCAGCTCATAAATCGTCAATTAAGAAATCTAAAATACGCATACTATAGGACACATTCATATCATATAAATAGAATTAAAAATTTTGAAGAAAATAGAACAGAGAAATCCACATCAAGTAAATGAAACCCAAATGCAAAACCACAAAATTCAAAGAAGCAGAAGATTCGGAACTCACTGCTTCAAGAGTTGGCGACCATGAATTATAAGCTTTGGGCTTCTTATGGGCTGGTGCTTTCTCTAATGGTGAATTGTGCATAAGCTCACCTAAAACATACAAAATTTCATGGAACCCACAACTTGAATGAAATATCAGAAATATACATGCATTATACCGAAAAAAAAAAAAAAAAAACCAATGCTTTACCTTCAATTACAGGGTAGCAGGTGTGGTGCGGAATGAGAAAGGAAGGTTTTTGAGTCTTAGCGATTTGGATTTTTGAAGCACAAAAGGGTGCCAGTAAAGTGGACGAAGAAAATATAAGTAACATGGTGGTGATGAGTTCTGATATTGTGGAAACCGCCAGCTTCGTGGGTTATGAACCCGTGGAAATTTTCTCCACGTTCTTCAGCTCTTCTTCTTTTCTAGGCAACCGTTAAACTGTTCTTCACCCTTCTCCTGTGAGTCAAGCACAGCATGACTCTAATTTTTTTTTCCTTTTTTTATAAAAAAATCAGTGATGTTTTACTATTTCGCCCTCTTTTAATTAAAATGGTGTGTTTTTTTTTCTTTGACAAAGGGTATTTTCGGGGTTTTTGAATGTTTCACCATTATCTGTCTTTTGCTTTATATAAAGATAAATATATAGATTAACTCTCTATTTTCAATTTTTTATATAGATTAACTCTCTATTTTCAATTTTTTAAATTTGAAAACAAAAAAATAAAAGGAGATTCGCTATTATACCCAATATAGGGGCCCAAATTATAAAAATACCCTATATGAAAGGGATTTTAGAAACACACCCAAAGGCCATTTACATCATAACAAAGAGGCTTTTAACTTCTTATAAATTACAAAATTGCCATCAATTTCTTAAAACAAGCTCAACCCCAAAATCTCATAAAAATACCCAAAACACTCAATAGGGCATCAAAGTAATTTAATAATCAATATTAAATTCAATAAGACCAGCTGTACATTTTTTGGGTTTGTTTATAGAAATTCAATGGTGTAGGATTTATTTATAATATTAGTGCTAAGAATGGGTATATCACTAAATATCTCAAAAATAAAGTGAAATAATAATAAAATTAAATTTTAAAAAAACCCATCCTTGAGGCTCTATTCTCTATAGCCACACCTCCCTTCCCCCTGTCTCTGTTAGATTCCTCGGTCGAAGTACTGGAAAAATGCATTCAATTCTCGATGGAAACGAAGTTTTGCAAATTCTCCCTGGAATTGGAAGATCAATATCGACAGCAGCTCCCCTCCTACTCAGTCCAGTCTGGGAATCCTCTTCGTGATTTCCAAGAAGTTACAAAGAAACAATAGAAGAAGGGAGTGTAGGATTGGTATGGGTCATGCGTGGGCATTCAGGGAGGGAGGCATTTATGGGAGAAAGGAAGAAAAGTATGTATGTATCTGGGGGGTGGAAGAAATTGGCAGAATTCTTCTAGGTCCCACTTTGTACATTTGCTGAGGCAGACCACTTTGTACATTTGCTGAGGCAGACCTAGCCACCCTCTCTCTTCCTTCCTCATCCAATCAAGAAGATGAAAACCGAAGGGAAGGTAAGAAATATTATTACCCAAAAAGAGCAAGTCGACCCTGCATTTGGGCGCGAAACAGGAAAGGTCCACAATCTGGTGACTATTGGTATGTTTAGTCAGGTGGCAGCCGTTAGGTCACCTATTTTGAGTTATGGAACTGGAAAGAAACAAATCCGAGGTAACAACCACTCAACCCGTCGATTGAACCCATCTTCCAATGTCCGAGCAACGGATCCTGACGTGATACATCTTCGTAATGAAAATAGAGTAGAAACATGAGTTGGCTTTTAAAATATCTATAGAATGAGCACTGTAAGTAAGTATAAGTAAAGTTTAAAATATGAAAATAGAAAACTCTTTGAGATCACTCCACTCTCTCTCTCGCGCCTTTCTTCAGCTTGTTCCTGTTGGCTGAATTCGACTCTGGGCCTGCCCTTTTGCTAGCTTTTTCATTATGCTAGTCCAACTCACCCGAAGAATCTAAACCCTTACATGCATAAATTAAATTAAATATACCCAACTTCAACAAGGAGACCGAATTAATTTAGGACCAGCCTATTTTGATTTCTTATTAACTCGTCACATCCCATCTTTCCACTCATTTCCCTCCCTCTCTCTCTCTCTCTCTAGACTCCTCTAACTGTATAAAATAAAATAAAAAAATAAAAAAGAAGAAGCAGTAGCTTCTGTTTGGGCCTAAGAATTCCACATGCTAGCCCATTTTGACGAAGAGGCCTATAAACAGAAAAACAGAAGAATGGGCTTTGACTCCAGAAAGCAGCCCAATCGACATTAGAAATCCCATGTTTTTTGCAAAGGTGGCAGAGGCTTAAAAACACAAAAATAACCAATAAACTGCCAATTAAATGGTAATTCGTCACTAAGAAGGTCGAAAACCTCTAAGAAATTGGATTAAACCCAACTTCTAAAAAATTCTCATCACTTGATCTCAAAAGCAAGTCAGCAGATCTTTTTTTACTAAAAAAATGTTTTCCCAAAAAGAGCCCCACGTGACTTCCTAACTTTGAAAAGTTAAAATTTTCAAGTATCATAGAGGAGTTGATAGGGAGTTAATGAAGGCATGTCTTACAGGAAGACTTCTCCATTGTTTGCAGCCAAAGAAAGAAGAACAAAATCCCTTTTTATATACAGAGAAACTCTGCACCAAAGCAAGTGACCTTTCCAAGAGATAAGCAAACTACATTCTCAAGAGATAAGTAGGGAGCAAGGGAGTTGTTCAACAAGAAAAGAAAACTCACCATCATGGCAGATTGTGTCTTTATTTCTTTACAAGGAACAAATAGATAGCAAAAAAAGTTGATTTTCTTTTTGGGAAAAGCAAGGGAAAGATCACCATGGGAACTGACTGCTAATGGTTCTTCTTCGCCAGAATAGATAGCTTCCCCTTTTTGTGGCATTTAATAAGAAAGATCTTTTGAAAAGATTTGCCGCCCATTATTCAAAGATTAAAAACCCCACTCCAGCATTTCCTATAAAATAAGAGAGAGGGTGAATAGATAAAGGAAAGCCAAAAAAATCAATCAAGACAAAAACTCTCAAAAGTCACAATTGACAAACTCAAAAATATCAACCGATCTCAAAGGCTTTCAGATTCTAAAGCAACCAAAACTCTTTTGATCCACAATAAACAAATCAGCTAGAATTCAAATCTCTGGTTTCGATTCAGTTCAGAGAAACAGTTTTACAAAGCAAGATTTCTCTCGTTACAAATTTGGTTCAGCCCAAAGCCAAGTCAAGCAGAGTCAAGGTTTTTCACAAATATGAAAACCTCAACAAATTTACATAAAGCCTTGGTCAAGCAAAACAGACACCATAGCGCAATTTCAGCTCAGTGACCATCAATCTAGCCACTTCTGTTCCCTTCAGACTGGAGAGGCCTCAATTATGCCCATTCAGCAAGCCTTCCATGGCTCAAAATAAATTGAAGTTCTAGCTGAAACTCATCAGTTGAAGGTGTTGATGATCCAACCCAGCACAGACACAGCCAATCTAGCCCAATTCAGAAGCAGCTACCCAGATAGAAATTGAAGTCCAACGCTCTGTTGTCTTTTCTGGAGTTGGCTTTTTCTCTTTCTGAGCTTTGTAATAGGTAGTTCTACCTAAACTGTTTACTTTCTTTTCATTTATTCTGGCCAGAACTACCAATTTTGTACTGTGAAAAATTGTGAAGTCCTCACCAGCCTGAGGCGAGAAAAGAACTTATTGAGAGATATTCCTCACCCAAATTCACAATTGCTTGTTTAAAAGTCAGTAACTTGGAGTCCAAGTTATTTATATTTTAGAAGTCTGCTAGGGTTTTGAACTGCTAGCAGTGGCACGCTCACGCACAAAAGAAAGTTGACTTGTTGACCACCAATAGTTGTCAAGCCAATAGGGAACTTTACCCTACCATCACAGGATTAAAATCAAAACGGGTGAACAGCTTCTCAATAAACAAACCCCAAATTCCAAACCCATCTCCCATCTCTGTCTCTGAAAATATAGGAATCCAATAAAATAGCTTTTCTCTCTATTTGTATATTTCTTTGTGGTGTCGTGGTGAGGGTGGCTAGGGTTTTGGAGTTTCGGTGTGGTTGGTTGTTGTTGTGGGGAGTGTGATGGAGGGTGAATAAGGTGGATGAGTGAATGGTGGCTGGGGTGGCTATAGAGAATAGATCCCTAGTGGTAGGGTGGGTCGGCAAGGAGGAAAGAGAAAGAGAATTTTTTGATTAAAAATATATATATATATATATATATGTATATATATATATTATTTGACTTAAATTTTTGTTTTCAAATACTTGAAAAAATTGAAAATAGAGAGTTAGCTATGGTTATAGTTATAGAAATGTTTCAAGTTTTTAAAAGAGCAATGAGGGTACACATTGAGTTGAAGCGTCGAGCAAAAATACTTTCATTAAAAAAATCAACTATCATAACATCGTGATTACATATGACATTCCACCTGGAATCATTAGTAATGTAGCAGAAAAACTTATGTGAAATAGTAACTTTTACACTTGGCGTGCCGTGATTCGCGAGATAACAAACAACAATAGGAAAGAACGCAGTGAAGAAAACCCAGAACGCTGTCATTAGAGCAAGTGCAACGCATCACCCAAACTCGGGCAACAGGACCCCCAAGCCCAGGTTCCACCCTCTAGCACGAAGACTGAAGCCCAAGCAAGCCCTAGGGCCCACCAGCCCGGGCAAGCCCAAAGGCAATGCTTGACTGGGCTCTAACCCGAAGTCGATGACGTCATGTGTGACATAACGCTGACGTTAGCGAGGTGAAATCAAATTTTTTTTTACCATTGGCGCGTGAACGCATGACGTCAACGCTGACAGCTCCTAATGGGAAAAAGCCACGTGGCTCTTCCCGGACGCTCGGATTGGTTTTTGTCCAGAAATCCGACAAACTTGATTTTTTTTTGCTACAAAAATTGCAAAAAATTAAAATTATAAAAAAAAATCAAATTTTTTTTATAAAAAAAACCAAAAAATTCTGGATTTTTTCCCTATAAATACATAACCATTTATTCACTTTCCACACCAAATCTTCATACAAATTCATCCCCTTCCAATATTTTTCACTTTTCACACCAAAATTTCTACTACAAAATTTCATTTGTGCACAAATACAAATGGCCTCTTCCATCAAAGCCAGAGGGTTGTGGACAAACATTCGAAGAGATCAAAATCTTAACGACGAGGCAAAAAAAAAATAAAAAATTGATGTTTTATTCAATTTAATGTCATTTATATATATATATATATATTTCTTGCATTTCCATTCTTTTTTTAATAGATTATTCACGGGAAAACAAAAAAGAGGAAAACCATTACACATGGCTTCTCAAGTGAACAATGCCCGCAGTAGATTCCAGTGGTGCGTTCTGTGTCGAAAATAATGGCACTATTACGTCCTCCGAAGGAAAATACTCCATCACGTCGTGATTCGGTGGAACCACTTCCGTCAATGATTGAGTTGTCCTTGTACTCCATTGTATCGGATTATGAGAACCATGAGTATTTCAATTGTATGATGAGTGAGTAAGTATTTCAATTGTATGATGAGTGATATATGAATTTTATAATAAATATGGACATGTGACAATCGAAAATTTAATTTGAAAATTTTATCCAAAAATGTTATCTAAATTTTTAGATGATAATTTTATAATAAATATTAACATGTGACAACCAAAAAAATTTATCCAAAAAACTTATCAAAATTAATTATTTAATTATAAAAAATAAAAAATAAAGTAAAATAAATAGTATTTGTCATTGCCCTTATAATTTGGGGTGAAACCATAAAAGACAAGGCTACCACTATTCACATAAATAGTGTCAAACATTTCCTTGCCTTCGCCTTGCCCTTTTCGTTTTAGGGTGGAGGTGCTCTTACAGAGGAAGCAAAGCAAAGCGAAGTCTTGAGAGCTCAAAAATATCCATATGGAACCTGAAAGCAAGCCAAGTCTCTCTGAACTCAACAGCACAGCAGCATTAGGAGATTACGTTCTGATATCAGAGGTTGGGGAAGGCTCTTTCTCCAGAGTGTGGAAAGCCGTGCACACAGAAAGTGGGGAGGTGGTGGCTCTGAAGCAGGTCTTCCTCTCGCGGCTCAACAGGCGCCTCAAGAATTGCTTGGATTGCGAGATCAAATTCTTGTCCTCTGTTTGCCACCCCAACATCGTTCGTCTCCTCAAAGCTTTTCAGGTACTTGATCATCCTCCTTTCCTTCAATTTCTTCGATTAATTTTTATTTTGTGGTTTTTTTAATTTTTAATTTTTTTTTCCATATACCCATTTTATTAGTTTGGTTGAATCAGAGAAATATTGTAGGAAATTTGGAGTTTCTAAATTTCCATATTTTAGTGAAACTAGTTTTTAATGGCTAGTAACGCTTCAACTTGTGTGTCTTTTGATTTTTCTGTTGGTGATTGATTGGGTTTTGCTTAAAATATTTGAGGAATAATATTAGTAATTGGTTCATCCATCCACCCGGTAGTAGCCGTGGTGATTTTTGAGTATGAACGATTTATTATGCTTGCATTGTGAATGCAGAGAAGCCTTTGCCATAGATTAAGTTCTGAGCTGGTTTTTTTATTTTTGATTGGTTGTTGGATTGAATTTTTCCCCCTCCAAATAGGTTTTTTTTTTTTTTTTTGAGATATTTAGTCATATACCCATTCTTAGCACTAAAACTATAAATAAACAATATACTATTTAATTTTTATAAACATACCCCAAAAATGACTGCTGGACCTATTGAATTTAATTTTGATTATTAAATTACTTTGATGCCCTATTGAGTATTTTTGGTTTTTTAATGAGGTTTTGGGGTTGGGTTTGTTTTAAGAAATCAATGGTAGTTTTTTAATTTAAAAGAAGTTAAAAGCTTTTTTGTTATGTTGTAAATGGGTTTTGGGTGTGTTTCTAAAATCCATTTCATATATGGTTTTTTTTATAATTTAGGCTCCTATATTGGGTATAATAGTGAATCTCTCTTTATTTTTCTCTCACCTATGGATGATTGAAGTCTCAAACCTATGTGCTGCCTGCCCCACTCCACCAGTTTTGCATCTATGCTGGCTCTCCGGCCCTTAATCTCCTTCCACCATTCTGTTTCTTGATCTTCATGTTGTCAGATACCTCTTCATTCTATTTAGTTAAATTATCCTTTACAGCCCAAAGGACCTTTGCTAGAATTATCCTAAGAAATCCTTGGAAATTGGTTATTATCCCAGCAATCTTCAGTCTATCTACAGAACCTTCTAAAAGATATACGGCATTGGCATGTCACTATACCACTATTTAAGATCCAAATATAATGGATAAGAAACCTAGAGGGGGTGGATAGGTTTCTGTTGACATTCCTAAATACTGGCACACTAATTTGTTTTTTACAAATACAACAAAAATTCTCATCTCACATGAGTACTTTCAGATATACACGTGTTTGGATGAATACAAGGACATCTTGATCTTCGATTCAATTTTTTAGTCAAACTTTTAATGCAGAAAACCTAAGCAAGAAACATGGGTCGAGTCAGGATTCAACTGATTAGACTTAGACTTACTAACCTACTTGATTCTAGGACTGTTATGCACCATTGTTGTCGTTGTCTACATGAGTAGTATAATGCTTCACGTAGATTTGAGTGATCCTCAATACACTCTTTCCAGCCTTCACTGTCATGAATCACTTACTTATCTTTTAAACATGTCCAGGCATGAGTAATTTATTTAAGAATATTGTTTACCGATAACTGGCCCAAACCTCTCAAGTTCTATCACTAAGCATGTTTCATACAAACGTAAAAGTAGGCATGAGATCATCCTCTAAACACTAAACTACTTTCACAGCAGATTTTGAATGCAGGGGTTGTTCTTGAGGGATTCCATAATCACAACTCAACCATTTAGAACCCCAAATTCTCAATCTCTATCTTTATGAATTTTCATAGAAGTTTGGAAGTGAACATGGGATTGTTCTCTAAACATCAAACTAGTTTCACAGTATATTTTATGTGTAAGGACTGTAATTAATCCAATTCCTAGTTTTGAGGGTATTTGATTACAGATTTTAACAAGGAACCCAATTTTTTTTATTCCTTATGTGTTAGCAAACGCCGGGTAAGTCATGAATTGGAATTATTCCAATACCCATTCCTGATAAGTAAACATGCCATAACGGAATTGTGTAGATAGGGAAAAGGAAGCGGAAGAGAGTGAGATTATATAAATGAAGATATCCAGGCACCAAACCTTTTAACTGTTGGAAACCAGCGTGTTATTTGGCTATTATTTAGTGAGTTATTCATGTCTTCAACCCAGAATGAAGGTTGCATATTCCTGGTCCTGGAATTCTGCAATGGGGGAAATTTGGCAGCCTATATTCGGCAACATGGGAGAGTTCATGAACAGATCGCTAGGAAATTTATGCAGCAGCTTGGTAGCTTCTTATTTTCATTTTAATTTGTAATAAGGCTTTACACTGCTTCTACAGTCTGCATCTAATCAAATTCTTGTTGTCCAGGGGCTGGTTTGGAAATACTACATTCTCACCACATCATTCATAGAGACTTAAAACCAGAGGTAAAAACAGGATTTTATAGGACAATGGCAACAAAAATAAATTTTCCTATTTGTAGCCATTATTTTCTTTTGCCAGGGAAGTTATGGGTTATATGGGCCCTATGGTTGAATATCCACAGAAGATCAACTTTCAGTTCGCACCTGGGTGTTTGTCTCACAATGCTGGAGAAGCAAGAACCCAAAAGGACATTCTTAATCTGATTTTGATATTCACAATTATGAATCTTATTTGAACATGATTTTATTGAATTTTAAACTCATATATAAATCTACATTATAGGATCGGATTTTATGAATTGAATCTATATTGGTTGAACTTTGATCCTTACCTAATTCATTGCCCCCTTACGTGTAAATTGCATTAATAGATTGGAGTGACCCTGTTTTTAAACTTCACCAATGGTTTCCACTCAACAACTAGGATTTGAAAAAAAAAAAAAATTACCAAAAATTACTTCTAAATATTAACAGATTCTTTTGGGTTTGGAGTCTTCAAATTGGAAACTTCCATGTCTTTTTTTCTTGAAGCTTTTTGAAATTTCTAGTCTTAGTGATGTCTTGTCGCATAAAATGCTACTTCAGAATTTTACATGACAACTAATTGTTGTTCTGACAATGCTGTAATTTTCTAAAGTAGAGTAAAAAAGTTGCAATTTGTTTTCTGGTTTTCTACATAGTACCTGCAAATGCAGTGTTTTTCCTATGGTTTGCGCAACATCATAATTCTCAAATTTCCTGAATTCCTTTGTTTTGTTGGACTAGAACATTCTACTCTCTCGCAGTGATGATGATGCAGTGCTAAAGGTAGCTGATTTCGGTCTCTCAAGGTAACCTCTAGCATAGAGGGACATATGTGGAAATTCATCCTGAAACCCTTTTTATTATATATTATTTACTATGATTTAAAGCAATTAAATTTGGAAGTTTCATTTTTTGCCTTTTCTTTTCTACTATGGACAGAAGTTTACATCCAGGTGATTATGCGGAGACAGTTTGTGGATCCCCATTATACATGGCACCTGAAGTTCTTCAGTTTGAAAGATATGATGGAAAGGTATGATCTTGTCCAGAGCTCATGCCATTTTCCCTTTTCAATCAGGATGAACAGAAATAAAGGTTTCGATTTTCATAGGTGGACATGTGGAGTGTTGGTGTAATTCTTTTTGAGCTTCTTAATGGTTGCCCTCCCTTTCCTGGTAGGACTAATGTTCAGGTATCAACGTACTAGTTTTTGCCATACAAACTCCTTTAAACATGCTCGCTCAAATAGTGATAGATTTTTTTACTTTCCAGGTGCTTAAGAACATCAAGTCATCTACATGTCTCCCTTTTGACCAACTCATCCTTTCTCGGTTGCATCCAGACTCTGTTGATATATGTTCAAAACTGTTGTCTCGAAATCCAGGTCTAGCATTATACCTTCCTCAATTTCTTATATTCTTATTGTACCCTTCACCAAAACTAGCTATATATATTGCTTATCTGTTAGGACCAGGATTCTCTACCAGGTTGGGATTTTATCTGGTTATACCAGGGTATTAATTGTTCTATTCTTTAAGGAGTTTATGCACAAGCGCTCAGTCTTTCAACCCTGCTGATACCTAGAGCTAAGATCAAATCCCATTACCTCTACAAATCAATTCTCTGAATGCATGTAAGGGTGAATAACCTCTAATTTTGACTTCGTACAAGGAAAACAAAATTATTATAAATAAAAAAACTCAATCTGTCCGACACCCAAATTTCCCACATCGAAACCCTATTTCAATTGTTGAGCCATTCAAATTTTTTTTTTTTTGTTTTTTGTTTTTGTTTTTTTTTGTTTGACTCTGAACTGTTAATGTTAAGAAGAGCCGATAGATTGAAAACAGAAGATACCTGATCTGCCTAAATAACTACATAACGAAAAACTTTCATGGAATCGACTGCATTTAGATTCAAACTAAAGCTTTCCTCATTAGCCATCTAGAAGAACAGTTGCACGTTGAAGATGAGTGAAATTTTAGGGTATACAAGTAGAATTTGTAAAAGGTTTTCATGTTTGAAGTTTCATTAGTAAAATTTTATTGAGTCTTACATATCAGGTTCAATACCTTGCTCTTGCATGTTGAGGATAATTGAGTGATTTGAATTTTGATTAAAGAAAATCAATATAGATGAGATTTTTGTATCTGCGCTTCCCAATTTCAGTTTATTGTCTATGTGAGCATAAAGTTGAAGTTTTATTCATTCGGTATTGTGGTTTTCATGGAGATGTAATGTAACCTAAAAATGTTGGTGAGACATTGGTTTGATGGTTCTAGCCATAGGGACCATGAATTTAGGTGATTTTTCTCTTTTATAGTTGTAGGGAAACAATATGGGAGGTTGAGTGTTCTCTTCAAGGTCAAGGAGGAGCATGAAAGATGAGGATAAGGGCTGTGAGACAGTGCCAATGTCATTGTAGTCTTAACCGAAAATAAACTTAAACATTGCAGATATGGCACAGTCCAAACTGTAGAAGATTCTGGTACATGGGTTAAAGCATGGTATAACCATGTAGGATCCCAATCTGGTAGAGGCTCTTGGTCCTTTGTCTTTATGAGGATGCCCGACTGATTGATGCACTATTGCAGTTCACCGCCTGTCCTTCCATGAATTTTATTCGCATAGGTTTTTCAAGGTTTTTGGGAAGAGTTGAGATGTAAAAACAATTATGGGAACTCAGATGCAGTTTGAAATCTATGTAGAAAGTGCTTTTACTGATGAGTTTCATTCCCAAAAGGCAACAAGGCACCAGTTGAGATCAAGTTCCAAAAAGAAAAAATTGTGTTAGAAGAGGTTTCTTGATTGGGAAAGTTAAGATCTTCAATCTCCATCAATTTTCCATGGATCGTGATGTTTTTAGGCTCATTCCTTTTGTTTTGGTAATAACTATGAGCTTAGAAGTTGGAATTCAATTTCAGAAAGTCTGTCTTGATTGTAATATCTTGAGTCATTTGGTTCCATAAAGGGCATGTTCATGATATAATAGAAATCCTCCTATGAAAATGAGATTGCTCGAGTTCTATTTTTGATGCTCCTCTTCTTGGATGCTCAAGACCAAAAGCATTAGTTAAAAGAGGTATTAATACGTAATATTGATTTTACAAGCATAGTTCTTAGGTATGTATTTTAGTGAAGGATCCTATTTCATCCAATGAAACAAACACTAACAGTTACTTCTTTCTCATGTGGAATTTTTTACATTTCGCACTTCATCGTATGCACACTACCTTTCCTTAACTGGTCTGTCAATTTTCTATTATGTCTGAACTTATGTACGAGTGCATATCATGTATTGGGGGAACAAACAGAAAGGAAGACAAATGAAATGATGTATGGAATTTCCATTCTTTCTTAATGTAATTTTCATATTAATTACGAAGAAAATTCTAGAGGAAGACAGACTAGTCAATGAAATAATGTATAGAATTTCTGCTCTTTCTTTATGTAATTTTTATATAAAATGATGAAGAAAATTCTAGAGGGAGATAGATTAGTCAATGAAATAATGTATGGAATTTCCGCTCTCTCTTTATGTAATTTTCATATTAAATGACAGAGAAAATTCTAGAGGTAGACTTGTCAGAAAAGGATATACATGTGCTCATATGAAAAAGGAAAAATACATGTCCTCCTTTGTTTTGAGGATTGGGACAAAGGTGGGTGTTCATAAGACTTGAGGAAGGATTTTACCAATCCATCAATGAAGACTAGAGAAAGATTTTTACCAATCAATCAAAATGAAGACTAGAGGAAGACTTAAATACCAATGAATGGCTGGGGGAACGTTTGTCTGGTTAGGGGAACGTGTGTTTGGGTGTTAAAAGTCATTGGTTGGGGGAACGTGTGTTTGGGTGTTAAAACTCATTGGAGAAAGACTAGAGGATTGTACCACATAATGTGGTAGATAATGTGTCAATTTGCAAATAACTTTAGTAATAGGTGGACTATACCAGCCACCTACAGTTTTAAGCCTAATCATTCAGATAATGCTTGCATCCTTTGTTTTACCGCTGCTGCTAGCACAAAGAAAGCCGTTGCTTTCGTTGCCTCTTCTACCTTCGCGCGGCATTGCTCTGTCGGGCTTTCTCCCATTGCGGAATTACCCACTGCTGCCTTCGGTAGGAGTATGGGCTGTGTCTCAGTTAGTGTGGTTGATCTTCTTAATTGCCTTAGTTAGCTTTGCCTTACCAACTACCTAATAAGACACAAGGCCCCTCCTCGGAGAGAAAGTTACTAGCAGAACTATATAAAACTTTTAACAGCTGTCACATATGATTATGTTTGTTAAACCCTTTTCAACCTTAACCTTAGAATTACACAAAGTAACAAGTATTCTTTATTGAATTATCAAAACAGTACAATATTCTCTACAACTCATTCTTGATACAATAATTGCCTAATATAGCTGTGAAGCTCTCATTAACCAATTCGGTTAGAAACTAATTTCTTAACTAATCAATTAACAAATTGACTATGCCAGCTTGTCACTAATCCAACTCAGCAATGATGAAGGTTCCTAACAATGTAATCAGCCGATGTGGCGTAGTGTTATTGATTAAAATATAGCCATCCCTACCTCCTCGTGTAAATCCCACAAGACTCTCATTCACGGAGGGGAATAAAGTAGTAATAGAAACAAGAATATGCTTACATGGTTTTCAAGTGTATAGAAAACTGAAGATATTTATTTTGATATCATAATGAGAAGTACAGGCTTATCAAACTATAAATTGGTTTCGGGATCGGCTCTTGGTCCTTTGTCTTTATGAAGAAGCCCCTGACTGATTGATGCAGTATTGCAGTTCACTGCCTGTCCTTCCATGAATTTTATTCGCATAGGTTTTTCAAGGTTTTTGAGAAGAGTTGAGATGTAAAAACAATTATGGGAACTCAGATGCAGTCTGTAATCTATATAGAAAGTGCTTTTACTGATGAGTTTGATTCCCAAAAGGCCACAATGCACCAGTTGAGATCAAGTTCCAAAAAGAAAAATTGTTTTAGAAGAGGTTTCCTGACTGGGAACGTCAAGATCTTCAAGCTCCGTCACTTTTCCATGGATCATGATGTTTTTAGGCCCATTCCTTTTGTTTGGCCTCGAAAGGTGCATTTTTGCCATTTTAGAGGACTGTTTTGGTAGTAACTATGAGCTTAGAAGTTGGAATAGAATTTCAGAAAGTCTGCCTTGATTGTAATATCTTGAGTCATTTGGTTCCATAAAGGGCATGTTCATGATATTATAGAAATCCTCCTATGAAAGTGAGATTGCTCGAATTCTATTTTTGTTGCTCCTCTTCTTGGATGCTCAAGACCAAAGCATTAGTTAAAAGAGGTATTAATACGTAATATTAATTTTGCAAGCATGGTTCTTAGGTGTGTATTTTAGTGAAGGATCCTATTTCATCCAATGAATCAAACACTAACAATTACTTCTTTCTCATGTGGAATTTTTTATATTTCGCACTTCATCACGTGCACACTGTCTTTCCTTAACTGCTCTGCCAATTTTCTATTATGTCTGAACTTATGTATGAGTGCATATCGTGTATTGGGGGAACAAACAAAAAGGAAGACAGAAGTGCAATAATGTATGGAATTTCCATTCTTTCTTAACGTAATTTTCATATTAAATTACGAAGAAAATTCTAGAGGAAGACAGATTAGTCAATGAAATAATGTATGGAATTTCCGCTCTTTCTTTATGTAATTTCATATAAAATAATGAAGAAAATTCTAGAGGGAGACAGATTAGTCAATGAAATAATGTATGGAATTTCCGCTCTCTCTGTATGTAATTTTCATATTAAGTGACGAAGAAAATTCTAGAGGTAGACTTATCAGAAAAGGATATACATGTGCTCATATGAAAAAGGAAAAATACATGTCCTCCTCCTTTGTTTTGAGGAGTGGGACAAAGGTGGGTATTCATAAGACTTGAAGAAGGATTTTACCAATCAATCAATGAAGACTAGAGAAAGATTTTTACCAATCAATCAATGAAGACTAGAGGAAGACTTAAATACCAATGAATGGTTGGGGGAACGTTTGTCTTGTTAGTGGAACGTGTGTTTGGGTGTTAAAACTCATTGGTTGGGGGAACGTGTGTCTGGGTGTTAAGATCTTCAAGCTCCATCACTTTTCCATGGATCGTGATGTTTTTAGGCCCATTCCTTTGGTTTGGCCTTGAAAGGTGCATTTTTGCCATTTTAGAGAACTGTTTTGGTAGTAACTATGAGCTTAGAAGTTGGAATTGAATTTCAGAAAGTCTGCCTTGATTGTAATATCTTGAGTCATTTGGTTCCATAAAGGGCATGTTCATGATATTATAGAAATCCTCCGATGAAAGTGAGATTGCTCGAATTCTATTTTTGTTGCTCCTCTTCTTGGATGCTCAAGACCAAAGCATTAGTTAAAAGAGGTATTAATACGTAATATTGATTTTGCAAGCATAGTTCTTAGGTGTGTATTTTAGTGAAGGATCCTATTTCATCCAATGAAACAAACACTAACAGTTACTTCTTTCTCATGTGGAATTTTTTATATTTCGCATTTCATCGCATGCACACTGCCTTTCTTTAACTGGTCTGCCAATTTTCTATTATGTCTTAACTTAATGAAGCATAGTTCTTACGAGTTCATATTGTGTATTGGGGGAACAAACAAAACGGAAGAAGGATTAGTCAATGAAATAATGTATTGAATTTCCGTTCTTTCTTTATGTAATTTTCATATTAAATGACGAAGAAAATTCTAGAGGAAGACAGATTAGTCAATGAAATAATGTATGGAATTTCCCTTCTTTCTTTATGTAGTTTTCCTAATGAATGACGAAGAAAATTCTAGAGAAAGACTTATCAGAAAAGGATATACATGTGCTCATAAATGAGAAAGGAAACTAGATGTCCTCCTTTGTTCTGAGGAGTGGGACAAAGGTGGGCTAAAGGAAGACTTTTACCAATCAATCAATGAAGACTAGAGGAAGACTTAAATACCAATGAATGGCTCTTGTTTTGGTTGGGGGAACATGTGTCTGGGTGTTAAAACTCTTTGGAGAAAGACTAGAGGACTGTACCACATCATGTGGGAGATAATGTGTCAATTTGCAAATAACTTTAGTAACAAGTGGACTATACTAGCCGCCTATAGCTTTAAGCCTGATCATTCAGATAATGCTTGCATCCTCTTTTTCCCCGCCGTTGCTAGCACAAAGAAAGTCGATGCTTTCGTTGCCTCTTCTACCTCCACATGGCGAAGAATTCCCCACTACTGCGTTCGGTAGAAGTATGGGATGTGTCTCAGTTAGTGTGTTGATCTTCCTAATTGCCTTAGTTAGCTTTGCCTTACCAACTACCTAATCAAACACAAGGCCCCTCCTCGGAGAGAAAGTTACTAGCAGAACTATATAAAACTTTTAACAGCTGTCACATATGATTATGTGTGTTAAACCCCTTTCAACCTTAACCCTAGAATTACACAGAGTAACAAGTATTCTTTATTGAATTATCGAAACAATACAATATTCTCTACAACTCATTCTTGATACAATAATTGCCTAATATGGCTGTGAAGCTCTCATTAACCAATTCGGTTAGAAACTAATTTCTTAACTAATCAATTAACAAACTGACTATGCCAGCTCGTCACTAATCCAGCTCAGCAATGATGAAGGTTCCTAACAATGTAATCAGCCGATGTGGCGTTGTGTTATTGATTAAAATATAGCCATCCCTCGCTCCTCATGTAAATCCCACAAGACTCCCATTCACAGAGGGGAAGAAAGTAGTAATAGAAACAAGAATATGTTTACATGGTTTTCAAGTGTATAGAAAACTGAAGATAATTATTTTGATCTCAAAATGAGAAGTACTGTTTATACCATAATGGACCGAGCAGTCCCAGCATCAAAGCGACTAGCACCAAGGCAACCACGCCTTCTCCCATGCCGAAGGAAGACACACTTCCAAGGCCGAGCAGACCCAGCATCAAAGCGACTAGCACCAAGGCAACCACGCCTTCTCCCATGCCGAAGGAAGACACACTTCCAAGGTGCCAGACACCTGCCGAAGCTCCCAAATGCCAAACCTAATCTCCAGGACATGTGTCGCCACCACAACGGCTTGCACAAAGTCCCACATTGGAACTTTGTGCAAAGCTCCCACTTTCACTTCCCTATAAATAGGGAACAGTACCCAGGTAAAACGGGAGATCATTCCCCTACTTTCACTGTTACTCTGCCAGAATTACTACCTGTAACTGACTTAGGCATCGGAGAGCCTTCGGCCGGCACCACACCGGTGTCCAAAGCTTAACGACTGCTTCTCCTCTTTTTACCTTCTGCAGGTCTCTCACCAACCCATTTCACTCAAGGGCTTCAGCCCTCTTCCCTGCTGAAGACCTAGTACCTCTACTCACTAAGTTGGACTCAAATAGTGGCCGAGCCATTTTGAGCATCAACAAGTACAGGCTTATCAAACTATAAATTGGTTTCGGGACTGGCTTCATTGAATCAAATTCAAACCCAGTTAACGTCTTGAAATAAAATTTTGTGTAATCATTGTACGAGACGAAAGAGGGTGCAGATGAAGGGAGATTTTTGAGTTTTGATATAGAAGTAAGTTGTCTTGATGTGGAGAGACTAAGCCATTGCATTAATTAAATGGCTAAGATAGTTAAAAACGCAGAGAACTGCATTAGAGTTACCCAAATTAGATATAGAAAATATGCTTGAATTAAATTTATACAATGAACCATATTGATGAGAATAATCATTTACCCATGAGAGACATTCTTGATTCAAGGAGTCTTTGATTCTAGATACTTTAGTACAACAATGTAACCAGTATAGGTACCATACCCTTAGCAATCTTGCTTATTCTTTTAACAAACTGCATATAAGAAGAAAGGCATTTCCTCACAGGCTAATAGTTACATGGAGGTAGCAGTTGGACATGGAGGAATAGCTATATCAGTAATACCTTGTAACATCAACACAACAGACTTCATTGAAGGACGCAGAGCTGGTTCATCTTGTATACACCATAGTCCCACCTTAACCATGTTCTCCAAAGTCTTTTTATCGACCTCTTGACCACCCACGAGCTTATGCAGCTCTCTACCAACAAAGCACTTGTAGACCCAAGTAGATAGAATTATCTCCTCTGCTCTAACATTGACGTCCATGTTCCGCCTGCAACATACAATTTCGAGAAGCACTATTCCGTAACTATAAACATCTGCCTTCACTGAGATTGGAGTGTTCTTTTGCCATTCTGGTGCCAAGTACCCTCTTGTGCCTCTGACCCCTGTGAAAGTCCTCGTTTGATCCGGCATCAACAATTTTGCAAGTCCAAAGTCAGAGATTTTAGCATTCCAGAATTCATCCATCAGAATGTTTTGAGGCTTTATGTCGCAATGGATGATAGGGGCCTTACACTCTTCATGTAGATAGAGGAGACCTCTTGCGACATCGAGTGCAATTGTTACTCTTTCACTCCAAGTAGGTTTCCATTCATTCCTGAAAAGGAGATCTGCAAGGGAGCCATTGCTCATATATTCATACACGAGGAGTCTTTTTGAGTCCTCGGCAGAGTAACCAAGCAATCGAACTAAGTTCTTGTGGTGAGTTCTTCCGATTGCTTGCATCTCCGCACGAAACTCCCTCTCACCTTCTTCGACCAGCTTCTCTAATCTTTTCACTGCAATGATTTTTTTTCCTTTGTTTAAAGCCCCTTTGTAAACTGCTCCAAACGAGCCCTTTCCCAATTCTTCTTTGAACCCATTGGTCGCTCTTCTCAGCTCATTGTATGAAAAAGCTCTCAAAGTAAGTTCCTCATCAGCCAACCCCAAATCACCATTAATCTCCGTCAGCCTTTTGTACCGCAGAAATCGGATTTTGGAAATGTAAAATCCAGAAACTGCAAGGGCCGCACAGGAGAATAGGATGAGAGCTAAAGTTAAAACAATAATTTGCTTTATCAACTTCTTGTCTGTGGTAGTAACGACCGTGGTATTTGGATTCAGCGGGATGGCTGGATTAGTATTGTTGTGGTTGTTGCCAATGGAACCACTTATTATGTTGCCGATCTTGAAGACAGCTGTGCTGGACTCCTTGGGATCCCTTCGGACATATCTGAGTGGTAAGTTTTGTTTGGCACAAACATTACTCCCACTGTAGAACACAGCTGCCCCGCAGTTGCAGTCTTCCAGACAAGACCTGCTGCATTCTTTCACGGTCGGCATTAGTGCTTCATAGTAAACTATATCTTCCACTACCATATTCTCCATGGTGATCATGTGATAACTTGATGTATTTTCTTTCCCATCATTACACTTTACTTTAGTATAGTTTCTCAAGCAACCGACGATCCTTCGGTCGGAGTCAGCGTAATCTGTTCCAGGAAGGCAAAGACAGTTTGGTTGATTGTCATAAAATGTGCAGTAGCTGTTAAGGCCACAGAAGCCTTTAACATCGCAAGGATCATCCAGTGCTTGCCACAGAATACGGGATGGCTGGAATTTTCCAGTACTCAGATCAGATTCATGAGAATACAACCGAAAATTTCCATCCACGTCAAGAGTCGCACGATATATGGTACCGTTTTTGTAGTTGGTTTTGGACGATTCATCATAATCTAAAACATAGGATTCTTCCCCACTAGTGCTGTTGATGAGAACTAGACGACCTGTAGCGTTAAGATAAAGTTGAAGCTGACGTTGGAGATAGGTTCCAGAGCTCCAATAGGCATCTGCAGGCGAGTTTTCGCTGTTTGCCGAGTATAGAACCAGGTTTCCATCAGCCTGCATGTTGAGGTGGAACCGTCCTGTTGAGTGGTCATTTTCCGAAAGACTGGAGATGAGTGAACCCCCAACAGGCAGAATCTGACCTCCAAGGATCGTATCAGTAGGATGATTAAAGCTCTCCCAGATGACATCGCGTCTTCCGTTATACAGAACAAAATTTCCAGAGTCGAGCATGGAGGCAGAGGAAGCTGCAGAGTCCGTTGGTGAATTAGTACCTGTAGTGACGATGAGGTTCTTTTGTCGTTCTCTATCACTTAGAACAAGCTTGCCGTCACTTGTTAACCGCAGAATTGCATTTGAGGTGACTGGGAGATCGTCGCGATTTTCTGTCCAGACAATTGTTTGCTTGTCTGTTCCCACCAGCCAAATTCCGATTGCAAATCCTGCTCCTTTTTTATAAAACCCAAATGCAAAATGGCCAGAAGGAGAAAGCCATGAGCTTGGGCTACTTATGGGAGAAAGTGAAGAGCCTGGGCTTATTAGTTGGGTAGAATTATTTTGTCGAGCTCCTTGACCTCCTAGAGAAAATACAGAAAGGAGAAAGGCAACAATCCGAATACTGGAAGCCATACTCAGATATGAAAATCTGGGATTATTTTCATTCCTTAATTTGAATTGATAGGGCATGAGAGAGAAATACGGTGGTTTAAGGTGTGTTGACTGAGCGAGTCTTCTTGTTGAGTCAACCACAAATGAAAATCATTGCTGATGATAGAACCCACGCAATCCTAATATTTACCATGACACAGAATATATTGCTTTATCATTTATCTGTATAATGTCGAAGTAAAGATTTTATAGTAGAAATTACCTTCCCATCTTTATGTTTCAAGAATATATTATGATCAAAGTTACTTTGTATGTAGATTCAAACACAGAATCTGAGGTGCACAGATAACTACTATTAAATTATTAATCATTTCAACTACAAGACTCTCGGATAAATGCTAATTTTTCTAAAAAGGTAAAAGGTGTTATAAAGAAATTAAGCCCACATAGGTAAAACTAGATGGCAATTAGTCAAAAGATGGAGATAAAACTAGAAGGTATTAGTCAAAAGATGGAATAATGATGTTTGGGATAAATCATTATGTCTCCTTTAAAAGCCATTTGCTTTGCCTATAAATAGGCATTATATTTGCTTGTAAACATATACGGAAGAAGAAAAGAAGGAAGAAAGAAGGTGAGTGAGTGGATAGGAAAGAGAGCAGAGAGAAATTCTCCAAGAGAGAAAATTCAGTGAGCCACACATATTGTAAACACTAAAGTTGTAGCCCTATTATTTTATATAGTGAAAAAGTTACTGCTACTGCTCTCCGAGGACGTAGGTATAGCCGAACCTCGTTAAATGCTGTGTCTCATCTACTTTACGTGCAGCTCAATATTTTAGCACATATTCCGTTCATTATATAGCACGTTATCAGCACGAGAAGCTCTCAGGTATAATTTTTTTGTGCTACACTATTATTTATACTACTAACCATTATGTTGATGTAAGGAAGAAAAGTAGTGGAGGAGCTGTGGTCTGCTAGAGAGATATACAAGCAAACCAACTGGAAGGATAAGCTCCCTGCCTCTTACTTTTTCTATTATTTTATTATTTCTCCACACAATTTAATACTCATACTAACATCCAAAGCTAGTGAAGTTTGCAAGTGAAAAGAAGAAAAGCCAACATAATTTGTCTAGCTTTCAAACTAATGAATCATGATGCTGATAAGATTCCAACAAAGAAAAAAAAAAGGGTTGGAAAAGCTTCCTGCAACTTTTAGAATTATTGCCCAAGGTCTTCTGACCATACTAATATATTATATTCATATATATATATATATAGTAATTCTATTATTAGCTTTAACGGACGGTTTTACTTTCTATATTTTTAGTGGTGGTTTTTATCCCCACAGTTATTTTATTTTCTGTATGGTGTAAGTTCATTACCCATACAATTTATTTAATGTATGGTGTAGGTTTATTACCTATACAACAGTATCTATTTAAAAGGGTGGCGCGGGTTTATCGTCCATGCCTTTATTTTTATTCAAAATGTATGGAGCAGAATTAGTGCCCATACAAGCACGTTTACTTTATTGCACATTTACTTTTACTTAAAGTATGATGTGGAATTAACCCTCATACTTTATGAATTTACGTTACCGCACATTTAATTTTATTTAAGGTATGGTGCGGGATTAACGTCCATATAGCAAGCAATTTAATTTATGAATTTATTTTACCGCACATTTACATTTATTTAAAGTATGGTGCGGGTTTATAGTTCATACCAGTAATTTATTTACAAGAAATTTATTTTATGGATTAATTGTGTGGTATGATGAGTTTTTATATTATGCAAATCAGGACCAGAAATTCCTTGATCCTCATCATACAATTACATCAGGACCTGTAGATCCTTAATGATGATTATGATATAAGAGCTGGCAGTCTCTCAGGTACTATACTTGTAAACAAGAGATCTGTGAGATCCCACATCGACCAAACGGAGAGGGGGTGATGTGCCTTATATGGCACACCTCGCATCCAAATAGTGGGAGGCCTTTTGGGAGCTCACTGGCTTTGGGTTCGTAGGAACTCCGAAGTTAAGCGAGTTGGAGGCTGGAGCAATCCCAGGATGGGTGACCACCCTAGGAAGTTGCTCCGTGAGCTCCCAGAAACAAAACCGTGCGGGCAGTGAGGGAGGCCCAAAGCGGACAATATCCTTCTACGGCGGAGCCGGTCCGGGGTGTGACAGTTTGGTATCAGAGCCACTCTGCCGTGCGGTGCGAGTGTGCCGACGAGGACGTCGGATCCCTTAAGGGGGGGTGGATTGTGAGATCCCACATCGACCAAACGGAGAGGGGGTGATGTGCCTTATATGGCACACCTCGCATCCTTATAGCATGAGGCCTTTTGGGAGCTCACTGGCTTCGGGTTCGTAGGAACTCCGAAGTTAAGCGAGTGGGAGGCTGGAGCAATCCCAGGATGGGTGACCACCCTGGGAAGTTGCTCCGTGAGCTCCCAGAAACAAAACCGTGCGGGCAGTGAGGGAGGCCCAAAGCGGACAATATCCTGCTACGGCGGAGCCGGTCCGGGGTGTGACAAGATCGGACTTGAAGATTCTTGATCCTTGACATGTAAATAAGGACCTGGGGTTCCTTAATGATGTAACTAGGGGTGGGCATCGGGACCGGAAAACTGGAACACCGAACCGAACCGGTGAAAAAAAAACCGAAAAAAAACTGGTTGACCAAAAAAGTCAACAAATCGGACCGGAACCGGACCGAACCGGTTCTGATTCCGATTTTACATCTTTCCGCACCGGACCGGACCGAACCGGATTGGTCATATATTTTATATTTTATATTTTTAAAAATTTTAAAAATCTAATGCCATATTTTAACTTTTATAATCACTAATTTTCCAAGTTCAACTTCAAAAAATTTCTAAATGTATGAATTGGATTATTTGTTCATTTTTAAGCTAAAAAAAAAGTTATTTATTATAATTTTTTTAAAAAAAATAATTAAAAAATAATTTTTTTTTCAAAAAAAATTAAATTAATACAAAATTAATAATTCGGTTCAAAACCGGAACCGGTCAGAACCGGACCGGAACCGGTCAGAACCGAACCGGCCGATTTTTGAAATTTTTTTTGCCTAAACCGAACCGAACCGAACCGGTTGAATAGTACCGGTTTCGGTTCCGATTTGAGGTGTGAACCGGACCGAACCGGACCGCGCCCACCCCTAGATGTAACAGTACCGTATTGGTTAATAGTGTCGTACACATGGATAACAATTGTACTGGCAAATGTACTATACACATGAATAGATACGTATTCATGACTTGATGAATATTACCGTATACATGAATAGTGACGTATGCATAAATATTAACCATTTTGGGTAAACCGTCACTATATACAAAAGGGAACCTGCAGTTCCTTAAACTCATGGATGAGCAATTAAATGAGATGCCAGAAGTTTCTCAAAATATGGACAATTATGTAAGGACTTGAAGTCCCAAAATATGTACAGAAAATTGTAAAAATATCCATACCATGAGAATATGTGATTTTGGCATGAAGTTCAAAATCTAACAGTGTTGAGAACCTAAAGTTCCAACAGTTAAATGGACAACCCTTGAGGTATTATTGCAAATTGTGGTACACCACATATTTCTTTGGCATAAGAAGATGATGAATTTAATAAAGTTCGATTTTGTTATAATCGACACCTCAAGGAAGAAATATATTTTGTGAATTCTGGTTGTTAAGAATACACCGTGAAATGGATAATATCAGTATAAACTTCAAATGATGAATTGAGGCTCCCCACATATTTTGTTATATCTGGGTCGAAAGCCCATGGATCCAAATATATGAGAGATCCTGAACTTGAAGTTGTGGGTATATAGTAGTTAATGCTCTTCACTACTATATTGCGATATTAGCGTGGCTTTTACTCAATCCATATTTCATGTCCATTTGAAAAGGGCGAATAAATTCTGAGTATGTGTTTAGCCCGGGCCAGAAGTTACGGGCTCACATGCGTTGAAATATGAAATTTGGGAAAGTCAATGTGGTTATTTGAACCTATAAGGCACAAGGTTCCAAACCGTCATTTTGAAAAGACGTAAAAACCACAGGTACAAGTTTAAGAATGTGCGCAATTATTATAACAGGAAAGGAGCATATAACAGATAGATTTTTTCCACCTGCAATGAAGGTGCAGGCCCTGTAAAATCTATAAAATTACATTATGTTTTGGAAGCCTCTGAAGGAAGAGGACGGCGCCTCTTAAGCTTAGCCATGAGCCTCTCATGGTCTCCCAAAATTCTTTCATTGGAGACCTGCAGCATGTCTAGCCTTCTCAGTGTATCAACGGAGTATGAACTCACCAGTTTCAACAAGGCATTATTCTCTCCTTTAAGTTTCTCAACCTCCTGTTGAGACTCATGAAGCATTCTTTGAAGAGACGAATTTTCAGTTGTTAGCTTCTGAACCTCGTTTGCTCTAGCACGCAAACGATCAGCCATGTTAGAAACAGAAGCGGCACTCTGAATGCTAGAAGCCATTGAGTCATCAATAGCCTCTTCCTCAGACCTCCCTGTTAACAGTATTTCATCCATTGGAGTAATGAAATTCCTAGCTACTATGACAGCAGTAGCATCATTCATCATCACAGAATCATTAACTGTGAGATGACGATTTTGGGATACAAAGGATGGGCGCCAAACTTTGGCGTCACTGGTTGTTGTGGGAGCATCATTTAAATTGAAATAATTTGGGCAGGAAGAAGAGGAAGCCATTTTAAGAAGGTTTTGAAGAAAGTCTTACAAAAACTAAAGTTTCAGAAAATGAAGGAAGTTGAGTTGAAACGCAGTTGCTCCAATCAAGTTTTGTATAAGCAATATCTATAGACGGAAATGTGGCAACTTTTCCGGGATCCCAATATCTTCTCGGATCCCCATATTCTCTTTTTCTTTTCCAGATTCCAAAACTTCACGCGGCCTCCATTAATGTTTGTCGGCACTTTCGGCGTTTTCAAGTATTATTTTCGTCAAAGCTGATCTTGCTTTGCTGATTTCGCGGAGCTATTTTTTCAAAAGCACCCCGAGAATCTCGCAATTTTCCTATGGTTAATTTGAAATTCACCGGTTCTACCTATTCCTCTTATTTGTGTATAAATGTGTTACTAAATTTTCTTTGCAGAAGACATTCAGTTTTCTCCATACCTAGTGATGCGATATCTACTTGTTTTTCTTATCAGTAAGCACTCAATATGCCCGAGAAGCAAGACTATCTCTGATCATCCATTCAGGAAGCGAGACTATCCCTGATCACGTTTCCACTACATCAGGGAACTGTGAAGGTGACCTTATGCTCTAATCTCATGAGGTCCTTCTAGACTAGGAGAAATGAGAGCTTGTTGTCTGCTCCCACCAGCTTCCTTCCTTGATTGCTTACCTTACCTTGCAATCAATATCACAATTTTTGTATCTTTTCTTTCTTTTTATAACTCTTTGTTCATAAGGGATTTTATTTCTTTAGAACGAACATCCGAAGAAAGAATCCATGCGGTGATACTAACTCTGAGGGTTATTTGTTTTTTTGACAGAGAGAAGAATTGTGATTTTTGCTCTTGCAGGATATAACTAGATCATCATCACTTCATGATCCCACCATTCTCACAGGAAACAAACGCCTAAAACATAAACAGAAATGCACAACCCCATCACTCTACCCAGCAAAACAGAAATGAAATGAAAATCAAACCAAAACATAAACGAAAATCAAACTTTGCCACTGCCACCAAACCTAATTTTTTATTTGTCAAATTATACATTTTAAAAAATATTATTTAGAACATAAATTAGCAAAAATATACTTGAAAAATAACTCACATATTATTATTATTATCAAATTGTACTACCAGACACGTTTTCATTATTCTTTTTTTCTAACGATGTTTTGTAATTAATCTACCATACGCATTTTCATTTCTTGAAAATGTTTTTTTTTTTTTCCATTTTTTGAAGATATTCTCAGAAAACGTTCTCCGAAAACGTTACCAAACGGGCCCTTAGTTACTTTAAAAAATGTGACTATTGCTTCCTTTTTTTGTAGTGTTAAGAGAATGAAGATGCTTTTAGATCCCCAAAGATTTTCCTCTATAAAGTGGTGGATAGAGACCCAATTTGAAAACCACCATTGTGAATGCTCTTAAGTTTGGATCTACTTAACATTAAAATTATAATCAATTAAAGTCTAGAAACGTTTTATTTGACATGATACAAACAGCAGAAAATTAAAAAGAAAGAAAGAAATCTAGAGATTTTCCAAGCTACACCAAATAAAAATATGAATGAGTCTAGCTATATCCATATATCAAATCAAGATTATTTGATTCACTTGACATATATGCATATACATTACTTCAATGCTTAAAACAAAGACAAATCAACAGTCAACAGGCTTGGGGAAGCTCTGGAGATGGAGGGACTGGTATATCGGTTGTCCCTTCCAACATCAAGATTACGTTCTTCATGAGGGGACGCAGAGCTGGGTCGTCCTGAACACACCACAGCCCCACTTTTACCATTCTTTCTAGTGTCTTCAAATCCACATTTTGTTCGTCATCTTCTACAAGCTCGTATAATTTTCCGGCCTTAAAGCATTTATATGCCCAACTAGAAAGAATCATCTCATCTGGAACTGAAACTTTTAACTCTATGTTTTTTCTGCAGCATACAGTCTCCAAAAGCACAATACCAAAACTATAGATGTCTGATTTTACTGATATCAGGGCGTTCTTCTGCCATTCAGGTGCCAAGTAACCGCTTCTCTGTTCGACTCCGGCAGCTATTTTTGTTTGATGGTTTGGCACTAACAGCCTCGCCAAACCGAAATCGGAGATCTTGGCAGTCCAAGAGTGATCCAGAAGTATGTTTTGGGGTTTCAAATTGCAGTGTATAATATGCACACCGCACTCTTCGTGTAAATAGAGCACCCCTTTAGCCACATCCAACACAATTCCTACCCTTTCTCTCCAGGAAGGGCGCACGGTCGCGGCCTTATTAAAAAGAACATGTGCAAGCGAGCCACTGCTCATGTATTCATATACAAGAAGCTTTTGGGAGCCTTCGATACAGAAACCAAGCAACTGAACCAAGTTTCTGTGATGAGTTCGTCCAATAGTAGTGATTTCAGCTTTGAATTCCCTCACTCCTTCTTCCACAACTTTCTCGAGCCTTTTAACAGCAACAATTTTGTTGCTAGGTGACAGAGTTCCTTTGTAAACAGCTCCAAAAGTGCCCCTTCCTAACTCTTCCTTGAAGCCATGAGTTGCGTTTTCAAGCTCTGTGTAAGAAAACGATTGTAAACTGAACAATTCTATCTTCAGCCAATCCCACTTTGGTATGATCCAACAGCTTCTTGTACCTCTGAAGTCGGTGCATGTATATGATGAAACTGGAGACTGCAAAGGAAAAACATACGCATGCAATGGAACCCAGACTCACAGCAAGAATTACAATCAAGCCATGACTATTCTTGGTTTCGTATTTCACCAATGTCGAATTTCTGGTAGCCATTGGATTGTGAAACTGCAGATTGTGTGTTGCATCTACCTTGATGAATCCTGTTGTATCTGGGCTTCTTATACCAGATCTAAGTGGTAGCTTGTATTTGTTGCAATTGCCATTAGTATATAGCGCTGCCTTACAACTACAGTCTTCCAGGCAAGAGTCGCTACAAACTTGCGGGTTCTTCAATGGCACCACTGAATAAGGATGGTCAATGTGCCATGATATATTGTCGACAGAAGCTACCTTGTACCGCAGCCGTGGGTCTTCATTGCCAGTGCAGCCATCGTCACTAGCATTCTGATAGCAGCCTGGAAACATATCAACGGGGTTGATTACAAAACCGGGATAACATTGACACTCAGTTTTGTTCGTCTTTTCCAGGACTGCACAATAACTGTTCAAGCCGCAGAAACCTTTGACTTTACACTGGTTATGCAAATTGGACCAAACAATCGACACCCTTGAGCTGGGGCTCATCACAGAGTAATTGTGCAAGTACAATCTGAAAATCCCATCGGCATCCAGCGTTGCACGGTGGATAATAGTTCCGTCATCATGGGCATGGTATGAGCCAGTGGCCAAGGGATGTGCAGTTTCAGGAATCAAAACGAGAAAACCTGATGCGTTCAGACTGAGCAGTTGCGCGGAACCAACAGTGCCGGAAGACCAATAAGCATTTTCGGGAATGGCGGAGATATTTACCGGGTAAGAAACGAGGTTTCCATCACCCTGCATCTGCAGCGAAAATCGTCCCCTAAAGTGGTTGGATGCAGACACACTAGATACCAAATATGTGCCAGCAGTCAGATTTTGACCCCCCCAGTATGGTATCAGTTGGGGAATCAAAGCTCTGCCAGATAACCTTAGAACGATTATCATAGACTACAAAGTTTCCATAATCAAGCATAGCAGCTGAACTTGCTGTTGTTGAAAAATCACTGGCAATGGGTACTTGTTCACCTTGCTCAGTTTGAAGAAGCAGACCGTCTCCCGTTAGCCGTAGCGTAGAGTTGGAGGAGACAAGCGGATCATCTCGCCGTGCAGTCCAGACGACTATGCTTTGCTCAGTCTGATTAAGGTCATTAACAAGCCATATCCCAACAGTGAAGCCGTTGCCTTGTCGATAGAAACCGAAGGCAAACCGGCCAGAAGGTGAGAGCCATGAACTCAGATTAGAATCCGGGGATAGAGAGGAACCCAATTTGATGACATGGGACTCATTTCTCGCAGCCTTTACAATAATATTATCATTGATCAAGACAATTAAAGCAGAGAGTAAGAACAGAGCTGCCGGTACATAAGCCATCTATGTGAGAGAGGGAGAGAGAGAACCTCTCAAAGATTAAGCAAGTCTTTGTTTTCGCATTCCAATGCCAGGCCAATTAAACAAAACAAGAATAGAAAAATAAATATTTGAGTAATCTATTTTCGTCCCTGCTGATCAGTTAGACTTGACTTACGCGTTGTCTTGTCATTTACGGCAATTAGTGAGAGCAACTGGGTCCTACTGTGGAAATTTCCTCCAAATGCATAAACGTAGAAGTCCCTACTTGCAGTAGTGAAATTTAGTATCACTATTTTGCTATGCTCGATAAATACGACAATGTTATGTAGAAGTTTTGTTACGTGTGTCGAAACGTTATTGGTCAGAAATAGCAAATTAGTGCTATCCCAATAAATGATTTGATACAATCAATAATGTAAGGCGATGTTGAGAGTATGCTGAATTGAAGATCAAATTGCATCAATTACTTAAAAGATCATGGACCTCTCCACTCATTACTCATTTGGTTTCGGTAATTTGCTCATTTTAGAGAATTGTTTTGGTAGTAATTATTGTTGGAAGTTTGAATGAAATCTAAGACACATTTGCCCCAAGTTGGTAGAACAGAGAAAGAGATTGGTCTATATAAGTGTGGAATGTCCCACGCTTGGAGAACGGGCAATTAACCAAAGGCTTGACTATAATGAGTGGAAAGTTATAAGGGGTTCACTTTATAGCCATCAGATCAATCCAAGGGCTAGGGAGAATTGAGATAAAGTTTTACAATCAGGTAGGTGAGAAACTCCTAACCCGAATTGAATTTCAAGCAGGTCCGAAAAAAAAAAAAAGAAAAAAAAAGAAGAGGCAAGTTCGAAAGTTTGAACGGCAAAAACTCAACGCTCTAAAACCCAATTCTCTGAGAAACCACTAAGCTCTGAGAAACCACTAAGCTCTGAGAAACCGACGGCTGAAGGAGACGGTTGAAGGGGAAGGAGAGAAGAACAGTGAAGGGGCGAAGCAGTGGAAGGGGAAGGAGAGAAGCTGTATTCATTGGAAGTGATAGGTTCCATTTTTGGAGCAAAGCCACACAAAGACCCCACACAGACACCTTGCGATTGTTCAATAACCAGCATTTGGAGAGTAATTTATGGAATTTGAGTTTAGGATTAGAGTAACGGTTTTCCCCAATTTGTACCTTCAATGTTGTTGGATTTGGCATCTGTGAAAACCAATTTGTACCTTCAATGTTGTTGGATTTGGCATCTGTTTTTTGTGCTTCACTTGCATGTTAATTTTTGCTTGGGTATATGTTAAAAAAATGAATGAAAATGAAGTCAATAACATGTCAATAATGATATGGATAAGATAATGGTGTTGAATTGGAGGATGCCCTCAAAACCTTCCACATTTGAAGCAGTGCATAGTGCAGATTATCTCTCTAACGCTAGAATATATATATTTTTTGAAATAAATATTATTTCCTTTGTTACTAAATTTGCCTGAGAAAAATGAAAACAGATAATAATAAACTCATGAATAAAAGTGCAAAGCATTTGATGAGTAATTTATGGAATTTGAGTTTGGGTTAGAGTAATGGTTTTCCCAAATTTGTACCATCAATGTTGTTGGATTTGGCATCTCTTCTTTGTGCTTCAATTGCATGTTAATTTTTGCTTGGGTATATGTTAAAAAACGAATGAAAATAAAGTCAATAACATGTCAATAACATGTTAGTAATGATATGAATAAGATAATGGTGTTGAATTGGAGGAGGCCCTCAAAACCTTCCACATTTGAAGCAGTGTAGAGTGCAGAGTACCTCTCTGGCGCTAGAATTTATATATTTTTTGAAATAAATATTATTTCATTTGTTACTAAATTTGGCTATGATAAATGAGAACAGATAATAATAAACTGATGAATAAAAGTGCAAAGCATTTGAAATAAAGGTTGATCTATGACGATTGTTGCTGACTGAAGAAAAAGCTAGAAAGAAAGATGAAATCTGACAATTGCTTAGCAAGCAGATAGCAGAGTAGATGCTTTGCTTTGCTTCCTTCCACTATATTTTTTATTTATGTAGTTTGTGTTGTGTATGAAATGACAATAATTGTCATGTGTGTGAAGTGCAGAACTTGCCTAGATTGCACTCACACGAGTATGGATCCATAAATAAAAAAGGTGAAATTGTTTGTAATTCACATAAGCATTGCATTAACATGTATTTGCACAAAATGTGTCACATTGCGTTGATGATGTTAAAGCCTGTGATCAGTAATCCCTATGCTCATGTACTTTGTAAAATTTGTAATGTGCCTGGCTGACTAGTTGTGATTGTGCAAATACATGGTAGTATATGTGTTCACGTTATTTGACATTGTATTTGAGGAAATGGGATCCAACGTGGAGCTGGTATGGCCAGAGGCAGAGGCATATTCGTCACGGATGAACAACTGCTCACATGCAAATTCATCTCTAGCTGCAAATTCATCTCTAGCTGCAATTCGAGCGAAGTTGAGTGCGGAACAATTAGAACAATTCAAGACATCATGCTTTGGCCATCTTCTGAATATAGATAAGATTCAGTTTAGCGGCAGATTGTGCATGGGGTTGTGTTGCGTAGAGTAGCGGGGCAGGGTGTGAAAGACTTGGATGGACTGAGTTTCTTATTAGGGTGTGACGTTGCTCAGTTCACTCGTCAGGATTTCTGTTTGATCACAGGGCTTCGTTTTGGGGAAGTGCCTGAAGTTTCCAGTGGAGAGAGAGATGGAATCAGACTTCGGGAAAGATATTTTATAGACGAAGGAATTACATGCAATGCTTTAGAAGAAGCATTTCTGAGGTGCACGGAGGAAGATGACATCTACAAGCTAGCTCTTGTTTACTTTGCTGAGTTAGTGGTTTTGGGAAGGGACAAACATTTGAACATCAATCTAAATTACCTGACCCTTGTAGAGGACTTGGATGCGTTCAATAGGTATCCGTGGGGTTCGGTGTCCTTTGACAAAACCCAAGACAGTCTATTTTCTGCACCAACAAAGTATGTGAAAAGCTTTGAAAATGAAGACGGAAGAGGGAAGGGGAAAAGTAAGGTAACGGGAACAAGCCGGAGAAATGAGAAGGGCAAGAAGGATAAGCATGGTGAAGCGCAAAGGAGTGGCTGGAGTTTTAAAGGTTTCACGTATGCTTTCCATGTACATGGTAATAATGTTCATGTCAGTTATGCATAGGATATCTTTAAAACATAAATAATGACTTTTGTCCTTTGAATTGTGTAGATTTGGGTATATGAATTAATTCCTAGAATGGCGGACCTGAATTACTGCAAGGTTGTTGATCCGACCGCTGTCCCGCGTATTTTGCGATGGAGAACTACTACGTCTGTTCCAGAGATGAGAAAGTTGAACAATTATTTTTTTCCAGAGCAAAGAGGTTTGGTTTGCAGCCCTTGGAACTATTGATAAGATTGAATGAATTTATTAAGTAGAATGATTTAATATGACTCTTGTCTGTATTCTGAAACAGTCAGTTCAGTTGCGGGCGCTATATCCGAGTGAAGAGGAAATGAGACAGCCATATTGGAGTTGGCCACAGGATCGCCCTGCTGTTGTCTCGGCAGAGCCAATTCCTTCTTCATGTGGTGATATTGATGAGTTGAACAAGGTGGTAAGCTTGTTGAGGTCCGAGTTGTTTCAAGTAAAGCGGGAAAAAGACGTCATTCACTTAAAGGTCATACGGATGGAAAAACTGTTGGACCAATGTTTAGGTCCTCAGTTTGAGCAGGAAGTAAGGAGGGACCTAGCTTTACTGAAACAGAGGACTAATCGCTGTGTCGTCTCACATCTATTTAAGGGATATGCTGAAATGGATGACCTACTTCAACAGGATGAAGGGCCAAGTAACAGAAATGAGGGAGAGGAAAAGGAAGATGAAGGGATTGAAGGGGGTGTTGGGCCAAGTAATAGAAATGGGGGAGAGGAAAAGGGAGAGGAGGGGATTGAAGGGGCTGAAGGGCCAAGTAATACAACTGAGGGAGAGGAAAAGGAAGAGGAGGGGATTGAAGGGGGTGAAGTGCAAGGAAAACCAAGTGGGGTAGAGGAAGGGCAAAGGAAAACAAGTGAAGGAGAGCAAGTGCAAGTAAAAAGTAGCAAAGGAAAAAAAGCCCAAAGACAGAGCAGTGAGGGAGAGGAAGTGAAAAGAAAAAGCAGTAAGGGAGGGAAACTGCAAAGGAAAAAAAGGGAGGGCAAGGAAGTGAAAAGACAAAGAAGTGAGGAAAAGGAAGTGCAAAGAAACCAATGTGAGAAAGAAGATAATGAAGTCATGTTGCTTGGGGGTGACATTGGCGAGAGCACGGAGGGGACATAACTTGAGTTTAGTATCCGGGACATTGATTTGGATCAACACACAGCTGTGCTATCTAAGTTGAACGTCTGGTTGAATCATAACGGTAAAGCTTCTGCACAAGGGGTCCAATTAAGGAAAAGGAAGAGGATCATTCCGAAGTGGAAGATCATTGAAGCCAGTGAATTGGTTCCAAAAACTGCGGCACAGACAACCGGACTGAAGACGTTAGACCCAATGAAGGCGATTCCCCATGATGATCTGGTTAATTTGTTGAAACTTTGTTGGGAATGGCGCCAGGACCCAAAGTAAGTCCCTTGCAATTATAAGATAGAAGCATGACTGTATATAATTTTTAATATTGGCTATTTTCTAAAACTGTTTTTTATTCATAGTTTGGTGATGCAATTTGGAAACGTGGAAGCTGAGATTGAATTCTTGGCTTCCCTCGTGAAAAAGTCGATGGTTGGCTGAAAGGAGATGTAAGTGTATTGATTATGCATTTGTTTTAATGCCAACCATAGTGTAAGAATCCAAACCAAAATATCTAAAAATTTAGATTTCTTTATTCTAGCCAAAAGACGATTTTGCCCTCACCTTTTTCTTAAGAGAAAAATTTGACTTTTTGATCAGAAAGGAATTTGGGAATTCCGTTTGCGCCGTTGCGTAGAGCACGGCGAAACGAGTCCGTAGACACGGAGTAGACCCGAATCGGAGTTTTAACGAAGAAATTACGATCAAAACATCGCGAAGGGCAAAATCGTAATTTGGACAAAGTCAGATTTTTAACCCCTCACTCTCTCTCTCCTCGCGACAGTTCTCTCTCTCTCTCCTCTCTCTCTCTCTCGCGACGCCGCCCAGCCCCTCTCTTCCAGTCGTTCCCGTCGCCACCTCAGGGCGGCTCGATCTCCGGCAAGGGCACCATCACCTCCGCCTCGGTCTCGCCGATCTTCCCCGACCAGTCGCCGGCCGTGGCACGCCTGGAAACGATCGGAATCTGCAGAATTCCGACGGAACTCGCCCGAACTTCTCTCCTCTCGATCTCCTCCGTTTCGCCACCATTTCTTTCGAGTGAGGTATGGTTTTCCACCTATTTTGAGTGCTCTATCTGTTGGTTAACTGGGTTTAGATCGATTCGATCTCTATGTTATTCAATTTACAATTTGAAAATCGGCCAAACTTTGGCCGCCGTGATCGAGCATTTTCGGCCACTTTTTGGGGGTGGCCCAAGAACAAAAGTGACTCCAAATAGGGTGTTTTACCTAGGGTAGGAGTTTGGAGTCTCGGTTCCACGATTTTTCGGCACACCCGCATCGCTTTGGACACCCGATCTGCCCCCCGCATGTGGCGGCGCGTGGGCCAGGGTGGTGGCACAGCTCTGGCCAGTTTTGAGGTCCTCGTGTCGTCACGAGCGCGTGGGATTTCGCGGATCTCAATTCGGAGTCCGTTTGAGCCCCGAACGGATTTTCCATATCGCGCGATCCGTGAGTGCAGTGTTGTTTAACCGTTCGACCGCGCTGAATTTTGGATATGTCGGTCCACGTGATTTCAGGATTATGTAGGATTCGACGGATCGCGAATCGGAGTCCCGGATACTCCGGAATCGCGAACCCTGGGGCTAGGGTTAGGATTTTAAGCGGTAATGCGATTTTGGTCGATCCGACCGTCCGATTCGGACCAAATTCGCAGAACTTGGTTCCCGTTGTTTGATAAACCCTCCGGGAAGCTCAGATTGGCCATCGGACACCGTGGACCCCACAGGTCCCGGGTCGGCCGATCTGACGGTTTCTCGCTTAACAGAGTATCGGACCTTCCAAAATCGGTCCCAGTGTCAAAAAGGGATAATGTGGGCATAGGAGTAACTTGAGATGAAATGCACGTATTTCTAGGAGCCGGGGGCAGGGTGTTTAATTTAACTTTTATTTATTCAGCAGTTGTTTAATTAATTATTCTTGATTAAGCAGGCGCCAGGAGTCCGGCTAACCAGCAGGAGGGACCCTCGAGAGGTCCAGCTAGCTTGGACCAGCAGTGAGTGGACTTTTCTTTCTTAAAAGGATTTTTATAATTATATTTCATATTTGATCTTGAATAAGTGATTTAGTATAAATTTTATTATGCAAATGCTTGTATTTTTATGAAAATTAGCTAAGCAACAGAATTGAGATTTTTGAGCTAAAACAGTAGCTTAGCCCAGAGTTAGCAGAATTCAGAGGATAGCAGATTTTATCAGAAACAGTGATTTTAGACCACCATGTACCCACCCTACAGTTGGTGATTACCCAGAGTTGGACCGATGTCGACGGACATCCGGTCTGATTTCAGTTAGTCAGTGCACTTGACTTGCCTCACGAGTTTCGGGGACGCTCGGACCGTGAGTGCCAGGATTTGCGGCTCGGCAAACTTGGTGTCCCGAGACCTGCCAGGATTGCGGCTCGGCTGACTCTGTGTCCCCGAGACCTGCCAGGATCGCGGATCAGGCTGACTACGGTCCCCTGCATCCTGTCTGCGCGACTTGAGTGACTTGGTGTCACCGAGGACCTGCCGGCAGATCAGGCTGATCATAGTCCCCTGATTTCGCCAGTTTGCGGCTCGGGTGAACTGCGTGGCGCCCGAGACCTGCCAGGTAATTGACGGCTATCAGGGGTACAGTTAGGTGGCAGTTTTAAAAGATTTTAAGTTTTAATGCAGTTACGATTTCATGCATTTTTATCAATATTTTGATACTCCGTATATGTTATTCGAATATACTGTGTATATCATGTTAACATTTATATAAATATGTTTATTTACATTTATTGAAATGTCTCGAGTTGATTATGAGTAGATTTTAATTTTATATCCCTATGTTTTTCAAACGGGGGTTATTATGTTCTCAAATGTTTTCATAAGCAGTATTTTTGTCCACTCACACTTTTAACTTGTTTTTCGCCCCCAGGCCTTAGAAGAACGAAGGAAACCGAACGGGCCATCAGCCTAGCTTCCGCCCCACCACCAAAGTGTAGGATTTTGTTGTAACTCTTTTGTAAATCCTGTAAATTGTTAAACATGCTCTGATATCCTGTTGAACTTAAGGAACTGGAGTTGTGACCTGTTTGTTGACTTAGACTGGCTGTTGGTAGGATTTTTGAAATTGTTTGACAGGTGGAAGACTTTGGGGATGGTCAAATTACAGGGGAGACTCTGCCGAATTTTCGGCAGAAGTCGGAAGAGAATTTAATTAAAGAAAGGGTAAAAAGGTCATTTGTGTCAGACATTCACCAGGTGTCGGACACGCACAGGAGTCGGCTCGGTTTTCAAAGCGAAAATTGGGTCGGGTCCTGTCAACTTGGTATCAGAGCATAGGTTTTACTTCCTGTAGACCTTACTATTGGTTACTGAACCCTTGTTCTTATTTCAGTTGAAAATGGGCCCGAAGCGTGGTGGTTTCCGTAGGGCGACGAGACAGTCGTCCCGAGTAAGGGGACAGGCCCCCCCTCCAGAACCAGAGAACTTTCCTACACCAGAACCGGTCCAGGAACCGGTTGAGCAGTCGTTTGTGGGAGGCCCCTCAGGGCCCGCTCCTCCTATGCCCACTGTGATGGGAGACCCAAACCTCCAGCAGACTCTAGAGCTTTTGACACAGGCCCTATCCCGGGCCGGGCAGCCTAGAGACCCGTCCTTGGGATATGCGGATCAGGCAAAAATGGATTGGGGCCACAGAATTTGACGGAGATGGTGATCCAGCTGTGGCTGAAGAATGGATTGAAAAGATGGGGCGGATCATGGAGGTAATGGCAGTCCCCCAAGATCGTAAAGTGACATTGGCCACGTTCTTCCTGACTCGGAATGCGAGATTCTGGTGGGAGTCGGTTAGAAGAAGGTATAGAGATCCAGCAGCCATCACATGGCCAGTTTTCAGAGCGGCCTTTGATAGTCAGTACTATCCTCAAGCCTACCAGAACATGAAGATGGAGGAATTTTTGCAGCTAGAACAAGGATCTATGACGGTGTTAGAGTATGAAAAGAAGTTCAATGAGTTATCAAAGTATTGCTTGCCGCTAGTAGAAGATGAAAGCAAGAAGTGTCAGCTGTTTACCAGGGGATTGAAAGCCTCTATCAGAGACATTGTGATTAGCCAGCGGCTGACTAATTTTGGAGATCTGGTGATGTCAGCCTCGTTGATTGAGAGCAGCCAGATGATGGTGAGAGCCCGAGGTGAACCTCGGAGGAGGCAGTACGAGACAGGTGGTCCCAGTCAGGGGTCATCCAAAAGAGGCAGTTACAGCTCCGGATCGTCTAGTGGCCGCGGTTTTGGAGGTTTTCGATTAGGAGCTAGTTCCAGTGGAGGTTCAACCCAGAGTGGTAGTTCTGGGCGCAGATCTACGAGCAGTTTAGTCAGGGGTTCCGGTAGGCAGCCACCATCTACAGCTGGCAGGATGAGAAGCCCCCAGTGTACAGTGTGCGGTAGATTTCACTCCGGGACCTGCAGACAGGGTACCGCAGGGTGTTTCCACTGTGGTCAACAGGGGCATTTCTTGAGAGAATGCCCATTATTGTTACCAGGTGGTGAAGCGACTGTTGCCCCACCTCGAGAGACAGGCACACAGAGTAGAACCCAGTTTGGTGGAGCCTCGTCCAGCGGTGAAGCCCAGACGAGTGTTGCCAGTAGGGGTAGCAGTCAACAGCAAGGACGGGGCAGACGTGCCAGAGCTACCGGCAGGGTGTATCATATGTCTCAACAGCAGGCGCAAGCATCCCCAGACGTGGTTACAGGTACTTTATCAGTTTTTGGGACCCCTGCTAGAATTTTGATTGACCCTGGGGCTACGCACTCATTCGTTACTCCTAGTTTTGCCCACAACGCTGATGTCCAACCATCGGCTTTACGGAATGAGTTAGCGATCTCTGTACCTACAGGAGAGATCTTTTATGTTGGTACAGTGTATCGCGATAGTCCAGTTTTAGTGGGGGATGTGTGTTTGGAAGCAGATCTGATTCCACTAGAGATGGTGGGCTTGGATGTCATTTTGGGCATGGATTGGCTTACTAAGCATCATGCCTCAGTGGATTGCTTCAGGAAAGAAGTAGTACTCCGTAGCCCTGGACGTCCTGAAGTAACATTTTATGGTGAGCGTAGAGTACTCCCATCTTGCCTCATTTCAGCGATGACGGCAAAGAGGTTGCTCCGAAAAGGGTGCTCAGGTTATCTAGCACATGTGGTGGATACCAGGAAGCAGGAATTAAAATTGGAAGATATCCCGGTGGTACGAGATTTTCCAGATGTATTTCCGGATGATCTTCCTGGGTTACCTCCTCACCGAGAGATTGAGTTCACTATTGAGCTCCTCCCAGGAACGAGCCCTATATCTCAGGCACCTTACAGGATGGCCCCAGCAGAATTGAAAGAGTTAAAGGTACAGCTGCAGGAACTAGTAGATAAGGGCTTTATCCGACCCAGCTTTTCTCCTTGGGGTGCTCCAGTATTATTTGTGAAAAAGAAGGATGGTACCATGAGGTTGTGTGTTGACTACAGGCAGCTGAATAAAGTCACAGTGCGGAATAAGTATCCGCTACCCCGTATTGATGATTTATTTGATCAGTTGAGGGGTGCTAAAGTGTTTTCCAAGATTGACTTAAGATCAGGGTACCATCAGTTGCGGATTAAAGAAGAAGATGTGCCTAAGACAGCTTTCCGAACCAGGTATGGGCATTATGAGTTCTTGGTGATGCCATTTGGATTGACGAATGCCCCAGCTGCATTTATGGATTTGATGAACAGAGTGTTCCGACGTTATTTGGATCGCTTTGTCATCGTATTCATAGATGATATTCTGGTGTATTCCAAGAGTCGAAAGGCACATATGAAACATTTAGAACTAGTACTGAAGACGCTGAGAAGGAAGAAATTGTTTGCTAAATTTAGTAAGTGCCAGTTCTGGCTAGACAGAGTAAATTTCTTGGGACATGTGATTTCCGCGGATGGTGTTTATGTTGATCCTCAGAAGGTGGAGGCAGTAGTGAATTGGCCGCAGCCAACCAGTGTTACAGAGGTACGGAGTTTTCTGGGATTAGC
>NC_047655.1:15548534-15552049 GCF_902201215.1 Prunus dulcis | reverse complement strand
TGGTGGCACGGCTCTGGCCAGTTTTGAGGTCCTCATGTCGTCACGAGCGCGTGGGATTTCGCGGATCTCAATTCGGAGTCCGTTTGAGCCCCGAACGGATTTTCTATATCTCGCGATCCGTGGGTGCAGTGTCGTTTAACCGTTCGATCGCGCTGAATTTTGGATATGTCGGTCCACGTGATTTCAGGATCATGTAGGATTCGACGGATCGCGAATCGGAGTCCCGGATACTCCGAAATCGCGAACCCTGGGGCTAGGGTTAGGGTTTTAAGCGATAACGCGATTTTGGTCAATCCGACCGTCCGATTCGGACCAAATTCGCAGAACATGGTTCCCGTTGTATGAGAAACCTTCCGGGAAGCTCAGATTGGCCATCGGACACCGTGGACCCCACAGGTCCCGGGTCGGCCGATCTGACGGTTTCTCGCTTAACAGAGTATCGGACCTTCCAAAATCGGTCCCAGTGTCAAAAAGGGATAATGTGGGTATAGGAGTAACTTGAGATGAAATGCACGTATTTCTAGGAGCCGGGGGCAGGGTGTTTAATTTAACTTTTATTTATTCAGCAGTTGTTTAATTAATTATTCTTGATTAAGCAGGCGCCAGGAGTCCGGCTAACCAGCAGGAGGGACCCTCGAGAGGTCCAGCTAGCTCGGACCAGCAGTGAGTGGACTTTTCTTTCTTAAAAGGATTTTATAATTATATTTCATATTTGATCTTGAATAAGTGATTTAGTATAAATTTTATTATGCAAATGCTTGTATTTTTATGAAAATTAGCTAAGCAACAGAATTGAGATTTTTGAGCTAAAACAGTAGCTTAGCCCAGAGTTAGCAGAATTCAAAGGATAGCAGATTTTATCAGAAACAGTGATTTTAGACCACCATGTACCCACCTTACAGTTGGTGATTACCCAGAGTTGGACCGATGTCGACGGACATCCGGTCCGATTTCAGTTAGTCAGTGCACTTGACTTGCCTCACGAGTTTCGGGGACGCTTGGACCGTGAGTGCCAGGATTTGCGGCTCGGCAGACTTGGTGTCCCGAGACCTGCCAGATTGCGGCTCGGCTGACTCTGTGTCCCCGAGACCTGCCAGGATTGCGGATCAGGCTGACTACGGTCCCCTGCATCCTGCCCGAGCGACTTGAGTGACTTGGTGTCACCGAGGACCTGCCGGCGGATCAGGCTGATCATAGTCCCCTGATTTCGCCAGTTTGCGGCTCGGGTGGACTGCGTGGCGCCCGAGACCTGCCAGGGAATTGACGGCTATCAGGGGTACAGTTAGGTGGCAGTTTTAAAAGATTTTAAGTTTTAATGCAGTTACGATTTCATGCATTTTTATCAATATTTTGATACTCCGTATATGTTATTCGAATATACTGTGTATATCATGTTAACATTTATATAAATATGTTTATTTACATTTATTGAAATGTCTCGAGTTGATTATGAGTAGATTTTAATTTTATATCCCTATGTTTTTCAAACGGGGGTTATTATGTTCTCAAATGTTTTCATAAGCAGTATTTTTGTCCACTCACACTTTTAACTTGTTTTTCGCCCCCAGGCCTTAGAAGAACGAAGGAAACCGCCCGGGCCATCCGCTTAGCTTCCGCCCCACCACCAAGTGTAGGATTTTGTTGTAACTCCTTGTAAATCCTGTAAATTTGTATAAACATGCTCTGATATCCTGTTGAACATAAGAAACTGGAGTTGTGACCTGTTTGCTGGCGTAGTCTGGTTGTTGGTAGGATTTTGAAATTGTTTGACAGGTGGAAGACTTTGGGTATGGTCAAATTACAGGGGAGACTCTGACGAATTTTCGGCAGAAGTCGGAAGAGAATTTAATTAAAGAAAGGGTAAAAAGGTCATTTGTGTCCGACATTCACCAGGTGTCGGACACGCACAGGAGTCGGCTCGGTTTTCAAAGCGAAAATTGGGTCGGGTCCTGTCACATAGATTATGAGATTGACAAGAAAAACATGTTGCAGCACCTTGATTTGGGGTTGTATCTCATGCGGAAGCGACAACAACAGTTGGAGGATGTAGAAATAGCTGACTGGACAACGACCGATTTTTTTTTTATGGTATGTCATCGGCCTTGACCAAGTGCCGTCAATAATTACACATTATCCATACACACCTTTATCGGAGGTGTTTAACCATTGATTGTTTTGTATTTCACAGAATCACATAAGTACTTGCTTTTCGGAGAATAAAAGGAAAAAACAGCAGGTTGGGTGGAAAATCAGAAAAAGTTTACTCAACGTTGTAAATGGGAAGGTTCCTCCGTGTGGGTTGGATTGGCAGAACGTCTATACGGTGTATACCCCATTTATGTTGACGAAGGACAAGCATTGGGTGGCTGTAATGATTGATCTGGTATTGTGTGAAATCAAAGTGTACGATTCAAAGGTTTCACTAATTCCAGATGACATCATAAAGGAAGAACTCGCCCCACTATCAATTACGCTTCCAAATCTTCTCAACACCATGGACTTTTATGAAGAAGGTGTTTATGCAAACAATTGCAGCCGAGATTGGTGGTGTCCGTGGCCAATAGAGCGTGTGGATGTTCCACAACAGTCTAATGAGTAAGCACCACTTTTTTTAAAATTTTAGTACTTTCAATTGTCAATTACGTTAGAATGTCATTAGTTGAATTGATCGAGTTCTTGTTTTGCTTCAGAGGCGATTGTGGCATGTTTGTGTTAAAGTACATTGAGCTTTTGAGAGCTCAGCTTCCGTTAGCTACTTGCACCTCGCACAACATGCCTTTTTTTCGGTTGAAATTGGCTGCGGAGATCACAAGGGGAGATGCTTACTTCCCATGATATTGGTTGAAGATGACAAATGGTACAGTATATGGTTTTGGGAATGTCCATTCTCAAACTAATGTAAATACACAATTGAGACGTACAAATCCTTTTCGAATTCTACCGCTAACTCCTTCATGACATTTACATGTTTGTTAACCAAACTGCATTGAATTGGAATTTTAAGACTGCATATGTGAATTGGGATTTGAAGATGGCTTTTTAAGTGTATTACATCATTGCAATGCGATATGTCATTGTTGATGCAAGCCAGCATTAATCGCAATGTGTTGCATCATAATAGGTGTCTAAACATCCGAAAGGTTTTCGGCAGCTCAGTACCATAAAAGTAGAAACAAAGACCCATACACAAAATGAACAACAATTCACTTGCGTTTCGACAAGCAATACACACACAACAGACAAACAATATACACAAAATTGGCCTGCCATATTCAGACAATAGACATGCAATATACACACAGTATACATGCAATATACACACAGTATACATGCAATATACACACAGTATACATGCAATATACACAGAATAGACATGCAATATACACAGAGTAGAGATGCAATATACACACAATAGTAGGAAAATATACACACAATAGTAGGAAAATATACACACAATAGACATGCAATAATGATGCAATATACACACAATAAGGGAGTGCAATAATGATGCAATA
>NC_047655.1:15530803-15548434 GCF_902201215.1 Prunus dulcis | reverse complement strand
ATGTACCTTACATTTTCATTATTTTTCTTTAAAATTGTGTATATTTCTATTACTTAACGTATCTAATTAATTGATTGCAGACGAACTATAACTTGGAGGATCTCGAAGAAGAGTCGTTGACGTACGTCAACAGACTCTTCGCTGAGAGGTACAAGCAGTGGAAGAGCGACTTGCACCACCATTTTCAGGCCTTTGATGATCCGCAAGTCACTCTTCAGGAGGGTTGCCCGAAGGAGCTTGAGGGGCGGGAGGATAGTTGGGAGTGGCTCTGCGCTCATTTTCAAGCGCCCGAATTTGTGGTATTTTTTTTAATTATATTTGTTTAATTATTACTTATTACTTATTAATGTTTATTTTATTTTTTTTATTTCATTATTATTTAATTTTTTATATTTTAACTAATACGTTTCATTTTTTGTATAACAGAATAAAGCCCAAGTGAATAAGGGTAATAGGAAGAAGAAGACCCTTCTCCACCATTCCGGCTCCAGGCCCTTTTTGTATAGGATGGATGCACGGCGACTGGTAATAATCACAAAATTTATATTTCATTTTTAATGTCATTTTTATTAATTTATTTTTTTCATACTAATATTTTTCTTCTCTTGTTCAATTTAGGAGGGGTCCAAGTTCCCAGAGATCGACGTCTTTGGTGGCGTTTATGTTCGACCCGGGAATGAGTTGGCCGAGTCCCTTCATGTAAGTATTATTTAATTTTAATTCTTATGTTGCGCATTCAATTTATATGCATGTTTTAATTTATATTTTATGTTATGTTCAACAGACGGCGATGGTGGAGAGGAGCCAGTTGGTTCTTCAGGAGTCCGCCTCCCAGCTTCCTCCCGAGACTCCGATCGAGTCTGTGGCTCCTCCACAGGATGCTGGATTTCAGATCTTGACGGAGGCGTTGGATCAGACTCTCGGGAGGAGGCCGGGGACATATTGTCGAGGGATGGGGAATGCCCGGCGGAGGGAACCTAGACCTCGTTCATCGGCGCAGTCAAACAGTCAGGTGACTGCTTTGACAGCATAGGTGGCCGAGCTTCAGGGTCAGATGTCGGTGATTCTACAGTCCCTCGCACAGGGAGGCTTTCCAATCCCGCAGTTTCGTGCGTCGACCTCCCAGCCCGTCCACCCCGAGCATGCCCACCAGACCACTGCCCCAGTGGACGCCCAGACCACTGCCCCGGTGGACGCCCAGACCTCCGAGCCGCACGCTGGCGACGACCCGGTTGATTTTGCTTCATTATTTGATTAGTGTATTTATTTTCATTATAAACATTTATTTTATTTGTAAAACATTTATTTTATTTTATAACAAAATTTTGTTCTAATTTATTTTTATTGCAATTTCATTGTTTAATCAATAAAAAAAAACCAATTTTATTTTTTTTTTTAAAAAAAAATTGTAATATTATTTTTTCGCGACGGAATACATTTCGTCGCGCAAACCCATGTGTAACAAAAAAAATAAAAAATCAACTTTGTAATTACGTTTTATTATTGCGCGACGAAATAATACGTCTCGCTAATATGTTTTGCGCGACGATCGATTTCGTCGCGCAAAACTTATTGCGCGACGCCTGTGTTTTTCGTCGCGCAAATATATGGGCAACGAAATATTTCTCATCACGCGAATAGTTCTGCGACGAACATATTAAGTTTTGCGCGACGCAAACAGAGATAGTGTTAGCTTGTGTAGGACTACACAATTTTCTTCAAAAAGAGTGTAGATCTGATGAATTTCCTGTTGAATTGGAGGACGAATCATCTTCATCTTCATCATTACCAGCTAATGAAGGGGATCCTGAACTAGTTTTCCAAACACAAGAACAGCAACGACAGAATGCTAATGAATGGAGAGTTGGTATAGCTTTGGATATGTGTAGAGATGCTGGGTACAATGACAACAATGAGAATCAAGGATAATGAATGAACGTTAAATATTTTCTTAAACTTTTCTTTCAAATTTGTAATACATTTGTCACTATATTTCTTATGAATTTTGCTTTAGACATAATTTTATTTCATGTTGTTAAAGGAAAAGATGTTATGAATTTGGTTTTTTATTTCATCTTTTTTATATACATCAATGTTACTATATACGTTGACAACATTGAAAGTACTGTGCAAATAGGTACTATACATACGAAAAGTACTATGCATATTTGACACAGCATTCACGGTCAAATAGGTACTGTGCATACGAAAAGTACTGTGCATATTTGACACAGCATTCACGGTCAAATATGTACTGTGGATACAAAAAGTACTGTGCATATTTGACACAGCATTCTTGGATTATTCTTTTCATTTTGAACTGTGCATATGTTCTTCCATTGCAAACAAGTACTTTTTGTTTTTGCTTTGGGTAACAAAAACAAATTTGATTGAAAAATTTCAAGTTTCTTTCTTTAAATGACAAGGATGGTGATAAAATGAAAAATACTGTCTACATAAGTCTGGAATAAAAGCCTATCAAGTTCTATGAAAGCTTAAGAAAGTTTATTAAAAAAATTATACATAAGTCTTCTGAAAGTCTATCAAGTTCTATACAAATTATAAAGTTCCATCAAGTTCTATGAAAGCTGGCACTTAAACAAAATCTTTTTAAACGCTCTAAAATCCTAATGGAATACATCCCCCCTAAGGAAACAAACTAGGAAAGAATCATTCTTTGACTTGGAAATATGTCAGCCAACTTGCATGCACGTTTTGGGATCATTCCACTTCCTAGAAAATTCTGGAAAAATATGAGAAACGTAGCTCTATCTCTAAGCTTTCCAAGAATATATTACACGCCACTAGGAAAAATACGAAAGTCTTCAAATCTTCAATCTTCGACAACAGTGCAGTTCTGACAGGATTTTAACTTAGGCTATCTTGACTTGCAAGTCTGGAGCATTTGGCTTGGTAGAAAATTATGAAACTTTGGCACAATGATCTTCAATGTCTTAACTTTCTTCTCCAATTGGCCTTAATCTAAAATTCATTCGAAAAGTCAATTTTGCAGTCGAAATCCTTCCAAGAGTGCAGAATAATAGAAAATAAGGAAAGTAATGTAATAATGCTCTTTTTAATTAACTTTCCCTATAAAAACCAAATATAAGATGTATAAAAATATAGGAAATAATGCACTTATCACTTGATCCCTCAGTAAGGGTACGTAGGGAGCCTGGGGTCTCACCCAGGTGCAGTCGCAAGATAAACCATATTTTTGGACTTTAATTTGGTTTGTGGTTGTGACGGGGGCGGAAACCTGTTTTAGATTGATGAATGATTGTTGAAGTCTTTACAACTACTTATGACTGTGCATGCTAAGGTTTGGAAATTTTAAACTGCATTTTAACAAGTTGAAAATTTTGGTTAAGTCTGTTTTTTAGGGGAGACTCTGCCGAAATTTCGACAGAAAGTCTCGACCGTCTCCTCCTTTGATTTGGAAGAGAGACTAGGATGTTAACAAGTGGGCCCGGCATCGGTTGGATGTCGAAAAAATCACAGAATTCGTCACAGATTTCGAGGGATTTGGGGCGGGTCCTATCATCTCCCCTTGAAGAGAATGGGTCATCGGAGCCAAGAAATAAGCAATATTTTCATACTTCAAAGTAATGGGGATACGTCAATAAACATATCATTTGCAAAGAAAACTCAAGCACAAGTCACAAGAGAACCTGGCTCTGGTACCAAGTTAAACAAAGTTAGGCAAATATTCAATTATGCCCATATGTGTATTCTTCTCCAATATATAAGTATTTATGAAGAAATATAAAGATGTGTTAACCCTAAATAACATAAAAAATAAAACTAAATTACAATAAAAAATAAATCTCAATTATAATAAAACTAGAAAAATAAATAAGTAACCAAATCAAATTCCTAACTACGTAAGAAGTCTCCAACACTTCACTACGAAGAGTTCTTTCCTATATACACGTTCAGGTGCTATTGCACCAGTGCTCCTGACAAACTGAACAAAAAACACTAAATAATTCACATGCACATCAAGACAAAAGTACACAAAAGTAGAAAGCTTAAAATAAAGCCAAAAGGTGCACTCGTCAAGGGAATCACAGAAAATTTAAAATAAAGCCAAATTCCCTCATATCCAAAACAACCAACCTCTCTTCAAAGTAAAATGGATGAAAGAAATATAGATTACAAGAGGAAGCCAAACTATAATAATATCATAGAAAAGGAAAACAACAAGCATATCAGCATCAGATAGGAATTTGGAACCAGAGCCACTTCACTCTTGAGACACAGGCATTCATTTAAATGGCACTGAAAAAAGAACTTGGACTGGGAGGGGTTGGGATGTCCACGGTCCCTTCCAGCATCAGCAGAACTTTCTTCATAGCGGGACGGAGCGATGGCTCATCCTGGATGCACCAAAGTCCCACTTTAATCATCCTTTCAAATTGCCTTCTCTCTATCTCTTCATCACCCGCTAATTTGCCAAGTTCACCCTTCTCAAAACAATGGGAGGCCAATTCATCCAAAATAGCCTCCTCCTCAGGAAGACTCCAATCCACGTTCCTTCGACAACATATGATCTCCAACAGCACAATTCCGAAGCTGTAAACATCTGCTTTAACCGTTATCGGCATTTTCCTATGCCACTCCGGTGCAACGTACCCCTTGGTTCCTCTGATTCCGGTAGACATGAACTCATCTAGTAGTATATTTTGAGGCTTTATGTCACAATGGATGATCTGTGTATCACACTCTTCATGGAGATAAAGAAACCCCCGCGCTATGTTACGAGCAATGCCCATTCTTTCTTCCCAAAATGGTTGCCTTTCACGGGTGAAGAGCACATCTGCAAGTGAGCCGTTGCTCATGTACTCATACACCAAAAGCTTTTTAGCTCCGTCAAGGCAATACCCAAGTAAACGGACTAGATTCTTGTGATGGGTTCTCCCAATAACTCTGATCTCAGTCTGAAATTCTGTTTCCCCTTCAGCTGCAACTTTCTCTAGTCTTTTGACAGCAACTGGTTTTTGGCTACCCAAAATCAGCCCTTTATAAACTGTTGACGAGGCTCCTCTACCAAGCTCTTCCTTGAAATTATTAGTCATCTTTTCTAGCTCTTCATAAGCATATCGTCGTGGAGCCACACTCTCATTCAATTCACAGTCACCATTCACATCGCTCATTCTTATATATGCCCAGACATTGTGTTTCCACAACACAATCACGGAAATCAAGAACAAAATGGATCAAAGCAGTAAATGAAAGACCAATAATGAGGATGTCAGTTCTACCTTTTTTCTTGCTTCCTAGTTGAACAATTCTAGGATCTGTATCTGGTTTTGTAGGTACACCTACCTTGATGAGAGCTATGAATGAAATTCCATCGACTCTTCTACCATATCTCAAAGGAAGCCTTTGCTTTCTGCAGTTTGTACCGTCAAAAAACACAGCTTCACAGTCACAATCCTCCAGACAGCCTTGTATGCAATCGTCTTTGTCTGATAATCTCAAACTCATATACGAATCATCTTCCCATGTGCTTTCCAGCTCTTCCATGGTGTAAGTGAAATTCTCATTCCTGTTTATGCATGCATCCGCAACAAAATTTCTCTCGCACCCGGATGTCTGATTTCCCTGGTTGACAGATTTGAATCTCGGAAGACATTTACAGTCAGGCTCTAGATCAATTAAGACACAATAGCTATTCAATCCGCATAGGCCTTTAGGAATACACTTATCCTTGGAAGACTCCCACTCAACTGACCAAATTGCATTCTTTTTCAAATCATGTGAATACAAACGAAATATCCCACCTACATCAATTCTCATAAGATAAAGTTTTCCTTCATCAGTAGGAAGACCTCCATCTGTTATATTCCGAATATTCGAACCATTCCTGTTGAGCAAGTAGAGATGGCCATCAGCACCAAAATTAAGTGTCACATTCTCTCCCTCGCCATCAGTGAAAGATGAATAAAAAGAATAAACACTGGTGTCTGGAGTATCTACAGGGTACTGAACAAGGTTTCCATCATTTTGCATTTTGAGACGGAAAATCCCCGTTGAGTGATCAGCTTCTGAATTCGCAGAGAAAAGTTCGTTTCCTGATAAAAGGCGTTGACCAGGCAAAAGGGTGTCGGTTGGATGATCAAAGCTCTGCCATACTATTTCCCGACCAGAGTTGTACAGCACGAAATTACCGGAATCGAGCATGGAAGCATAAGAAGAAGAGCCAGAAGATTTTACCAAGTAATTTTGGCCTTCTGCTGTTGGCAAGGCAAGGCCGTCACCTTTGAAGAGCAAGGTGGCATTGTTGGAGACTGGTGGATCATCTCGATTCGCGGTCCACACGACTGTCTTTTGGGGAATTCCAGCAAGAAATATCCCAACAGCATAGCCATTGCCTTGCCTGTAAAATCCAAAGGCATATAGACCAGAACGTGACAGCCATGTGGAGTTGGTGGTTGTTGTTAAAGAAGAGCCTCGGCTTATATTCGACTGCATCTGTTGTGCTTCAGCAGCAACAAATGCCAAGGCAAGAAGAAGGCATGCCATGCAAGCCATCGAAAAATGATCTCAGTGTAACTTGTCTTCCTCTTCCTTTGTTTTTTTTTTCCTTCTGCAGCACTCCAGAAAATTGGTTCCAATGCAGTATGAAGTTCTAATTCTGAATATCTGTTTAATTTAAGGTGGATTGTGTAAATGAATTCTTACGTGTTTCTTCTCTCTCTGTGGAGTAGTTTTCCACCCATTTGTAATTTACTTTACCATAAGAAGATTCAAAGTCCTAGTCCGGGCGAAAGTGATGGAATACCTGTCATGCGTTGACGGAGACTTTTGGGTCCATGTAGACACAGACTGAGACTTCGTTGTCAACATGAATTTTCAGAACCGACATTATGATCTGAAGAATTAATTTTATAATTAAGTCAGCAAATTGACATCACTTACGTGTCCAAAAGATGCACCAAATTTTCCATTAAATTTTTTGTTCAAATTCTTTATTAACTTTATCGTCAGATTGTTTAACTTTCTCCTAAATTTGTCGCTAATGGTAGGTCCCAGAATTTATGAACTTGACTTTGTAGACTTTTCCAATCTGATGTAAGGAAAACTAGTTAAGTCGTTTTCTTCTTTATGGGCAATGAATCGGTCCAAATCAAACCATTCAGGTGCATTTTTCTTCTTTCATTTTAGGATTTTTTACGGTTTGCCCCCTGAATTATTTGTATATTCTCAATTTAACTCCTTAACAAATTTTTCAATAAATTAAAAACTTCTATTGTTTTAAAATCGCCAATTGAGGACCTTTTTAAAAAAAATTTGTCAAAATTAAGGATAAATTCGTCATTTAAATAATTAGCATTTAAAATAATCAACTCAACCTCAACCTCCTCCTCCCCCTCCCTATCCTTCCCCTTCTGTCCGTCTCCCCTCTCTTCCTCCCCATCCCCTCATTCCCCTTCCGTCTACCCCTCCCTCCCCTTCCGTCTACCCCACCCTCCCCTTCCCCTGCTCCCAATACCAGACCCAGCCGCCCAAATCTCTCCACTCCACTCCCCGAATTCGGTGGCTTCTATCCAATTCATTGAGAACCCAAAAACCGACGAGGTCTCAAGATTAGGCTAAACCCAATTGAAAACGAGCCTTATGCTTTGGATGATGGGTCTATGGAGGCTGGGTTTGAAATTCAAGAAAAGCCAGCATCTTTCGCAAGCCAGCATAAAGAAAATCCATTTTTCCTCCATGGTTAACCTTTATGTTGGAATTAGACAAGCCAAGAAAGGATTAGATCCGGAATCTCCATTGCTTTAGGATTCGAGAGCAACCATAAAGCAGCCACGATCTCTTGCCTTCTTAGTCTCTCTTCGACACAACGCAGCCCCAGCCCTCGACGTCGTCACGTAACACCACTTCTAATTTGGATTAATCTTAATTTTCAGCAAAATTACGAATTTGGCCTTAATCTAACGGAAAAGTGGATGGTGTTCTTAAGAATCTGACAGTAGGCCCTCAATAGGTGGTTTTAAAATAATTGCAGTTCTTAATTTACCAAAAAACTTATTTAGGGCCTAAATTAACAATATAAAAATAGTTTGGGGTGTAAAACTCCAGAAAACCCTTGGTTTTAATACCTTACTACGTAATTTTCACGGAAGAAGATCAGCAAAGGCATCATCAAAAAAGAAACTTTACAATCTCATTCAACATGTCTATTGACCAGTTTAGACCAGTTTAGCCTTTAGAAGTCCTTGCTTTGTACTGATGGCTTCTAGTTCCAAAACCATCGCATACGTTATACTAATGGAACCTGCTACTCAAACATTCCTAGAGTCCCTTCTTTTAACCCCAAAAAAAAAAAAAAAAACATACATTCCTTGAGTCATTACGAATAACAAATTAGTAGCAGCGTGACCATATTACAGACATGCCTCAGCATTTAGTTTAAAATAATCTAAACTAGGTGGTTTCCATACAATTCTTGTACAAGAAGAATGTTATCGTTTTTTCACACCAGTTCCAACTTTTTTTTTTTTTTTTTTTCCCCCCAAAATGAAAGGGAGCTAAAGAGGACCAATAAGAACAAATCCAATGTACTAAATTTATATTAACTAAGGTGGGGAACATAAGAATGTGCCTTACCTGTTGAGAAAAAGTACAATCACAAAAAGTTAGGAGAGACTTTCTGGAACAGTATTACCGAGGGAAGACCCAGAATAGACTGATGATGAGCAAACGTGCCCGATCTTTAAGTTTTTTCAGAAGGAATGATGATGCAAAACCTAGATTTTATCATTTGAGGAGGAAACTTAAGTTTCCAAATATTATAGAAATAAGAGGCTAAGTGCACTGCATTCATGCTTGTTTACGAGACGAAGGAAAAGATAGAACATTTGTTACAAGGGGGAAGAAATATAAGTAGTTCTATGAACACAATTCATTATTCATATAATGTAATGTACTCGTTGTGGTATAAGTGTATTAAAAGATGCATTTATAAACAAGTAGTCATTTGTGTGTAGACAGCGCAAATAATGACAGTTTTGAAGTACCTGGAACATCAACAAGACAATTTCCAATAAACACAAGCGACTCGGTTAGCTGCTACAGTACAATCAAGCTTCACGTCTCATTCAAGGATCAAATTCATCTCTCACTCTATTAGGTGGACTTCGAAGCTTTGTCCAGGATGTCAAAAACACTTTGTAGAGTCATCTCCTCCACAATAACAACCTTGTCTCTTGATTTGGAGCCAGAACCAATAGAAACCTGCCTTCTTTTTACCCCTAAAACCTGTAATTTGGGAAGAATGAGAATTTGAAGTTTCCAAGCATAAACATTAATGGTTGAGCAGACCAAATAAACTGAGGGGTTAAGACCTCAAAACAAAATTGATAAATTAGGTGCATGCAACTCAAAACCATTTGGCAATGGGTGTAGAGGCCTTAGGATTTCTAAAGTAAGATGCACGGCTTAGAATGCCCAATATGAAACTTTATATTCTTGCTAAAAAATTATTAGAAAACTATGCTACATTTCACTCATGATAATTCAAATTAGACCCTCAAAAGTATAGGCCTCATTCTGTAAAGTGAAATTAATCTTCCCTTTGAACTTTCTCAAGAATCTGTTCTGTCACAAATCCTTTGCCAACCCTGCCACAAAGCTACTGAGCCACCTTATCTTGCCAACTTATAAACAAATGATGGGTACAGAAGTATATTTTCATGTATATGTGTGTGCACGACTTTAGAATGTATTTGAATGTAGAAGTTCAACATACTTAAAGTCGTAGATGAGTAACTGAAAAATGATAACAAAAATATATCTCTAGAAACAATACCAGATGAAGTATATAATCTACCCAAAATGCAAATCAGTGTTTGACCAAATAATCTATCAAATCTATTCTTTCTTACTAGCTAACTGCAGTGTAGATAGGATGGACGGGTGGTATGAAGTGGTCCAGGAATAGACATTTTATGCTTGGGGGAGAAAGAAGAAATCCACCCTTCACACTCTGCACTGTGGCTATTCTTGGCCACATCACACATCATCTTGAAATGAATAAATTAGACATAAGGAAACCTTAGAAGAGCTCACTTCCACCCCTTGCACCTTTCCACAAGCTCATCCCATGAGTAAGTTTGTTTCACCATTTCAGATCACCACTTCACCTCACTTTTCTCTAGTTTGGCTCAATATTTCTCTCCTTTGCAAGACCAAATCACTTCACAATCAAAGGTTGGTTAAAGCAACGACAATCTCAACCGAAAAGATACAAACAAAACATCACTTCCCCAACAAAGCTCGGTTAGAGCAACAGCATTAGACCAACAAATTACAAATTAAAGCATCACTTCCCCAATTGCAATTAGCATAAGCAATCACAATGAATGTTAGGATCTTTCAAGAACCACACAATCTTCTTAAGACACAGCACACTAATCACAAAAACCCGAAACAAGTAAATGCAACTCCAAGTCTCCAACCCACTAACAATAATAGGATGATGCACCAATGAACCTAAGAATTCTCAAATCAAACTTTAATTTGGCATTCCGTATAAAAAAGCTCAAAAAACAAAAAAACAAAAGACAAAAAAGGTTGAAAAGGGATAACCCAAAACGAAACAGGACCAACCGAGCTGATGTAGTCAAGTAGCGCTGCATTAGCTTCCCCGTCCTTCGCAGGCGCGTCTATTTGCACCCCCAACGCCTCATCACTGAAATCTTCATTTCAAAAAAATAGAAAATTATATTCTATAAATACACAGACCTATACATATAAAAATAGAGAGAGAAAGAGAAGGACCAGTGATGGAGGCGATTTTGGAACCAGGCTTGGCGTGGATGGTTATGGCGACTGAGGAGGGAGGTATGTACCGAATAGAGGTTGGGAAATTGTTGTTGGGGTTTCCGGGCTGAGTTGACTCGGCCGGGTTGGCCGTGGCCTTGGCCTTGGCCTTCTTGGCTGGTGCCATTTTTTTGTTTTTTGTTTTTGTTTTTGTTTTTCTTCTCTCTCTTCCCGCTTCAGAAGCAAGACTTCATCGGCAGGGTTGGTCTCAGGGTTCTTGTTTGGAGAGTTAAAGGCCCACTAAAAACTTTTGACATTTAAGGCCCATTAATAACTTTGGAGACATATATGAGGAATTTTTTGGTGTCCATTTATGAACAAATGGAGGAGTATTTTTAGAATTTGTGATGGTTTTTGGGTAGCATTTGATCTCGATTGATTAATATTACAAATTTGACCTTCGGACATAAATATGGGGAAATTATCAAAAAGTCCTTAAAATACAAGATGCTTCTAAACCCGTCCTGCATGCTTCCAAATAAAAAGACTTGCAAATCTTGCTCCTTTCACTCCACCAAAGATAAGGCATTTTTGTAGTGTGTATATGAAATTGCTTATTTATTTGTGTGCATGTGATGTGTAATGGTCTGCATGTGACGTGATGCGCATATAATATGTAAATAGAACTGTCGGAAGGGAAACAATATTGTATATAAGGGAGAAGTCCCCAAAGTGAGAGCATTAGGATACCAAAAATATATATATTTCAGTGGTAGCGCAGCATGGAAGAGAAATTGGCAAGATGGGGAAGAGATATCGACATTGGAGTCAATACAACATAAGTGAAACCCTGAATTTTCAAACTGTGGGACTGAACTTGGGATCTCTTTTTTTTTTTTTTTTTTTTGGGTCAAATAACTTGGGGTGTACTTGGGCAGTGGAGTTATGAGTTTTGTGGTTCAAGAAACGTTACAAAATTAACCACTCTCTTGTATTTTATGTGTATCGCTCACGTATCTAGCCATTTCCCTTGCACACCCCCTTCGCTCACATATTGTACGTACCTAAGCATATGCCACATATCCACGTATATAACCCTGTGTATCAAACCCTAGTATCCATGCTTCATAGGTGGTAACAATAATTTTTTGAAAGAATAGTAGAGTGTGACTTAAAGCTTCTCATTGATTATTTTCTTCTTAAATGTGATATTCTTTAGTGAATGCCAATTACATGAGGGAAACATTGTGACACGCAAATGTTTCTCCTTTATTTTAGTCTCTTCTAGCCTTTCTTGATTGATTGATAAGTCTTCCCCCCGTCTTCGTAACACCCACCCACCCCATGCTCCAAAGTAATTCTTCTGCTTTTCATTTTATGACCATATGCATATTCTTTACAGGCAAGTCTTTCTATAGAATTTTATACGCCATTTAGACTTCAAATTACATAACTTATTCCCATGGACTATAAAGTCTTCCTTTTCTATTCCCTCAAAGACTCCCATGCGTTGGTTTTTTTTTTTTTTTTTTTGGAACGAAAGGAATAAAACTTCACTTCCAAAACAAAGATACAAAATACAAGGGAGCCCAATAACAACAAAATATAAAAAAGAAAAACAGGGGCTCAAACATAACAAAACAAAGCCCAATCTAAAATACCAAAATAGGAGGTCCAAAACAACAAAAACTCACAAAATACATAAACCCTAACACCTAATCCTAAACAAAGCAAGCTGTTGTCGCCACCACCAGAAAACCTATTGATGCCACAAGAAGAGCAAGGTCCATGGGAACCAAGAGAGGAGATCTGAAGAGAATTCGGGGGAGCAAGCCACCAAGCATCATACTCAGGCGATCTATCAAGTAGTGGTAAAAAATGACCATAGATAAACAGAGCCTACAAGCACAGATCCAAGTCTTAGATCTGAGAAAGGGTTGTTGGAGTAAAACAGCTATAGCAATCCAGTGGCAAACCAAGTAAATTTTAGGGATAGAGGTCATTTGGGTTTGAGATTTGATGGGAGGAGAGACATGGGTAGATGGAGTTGTGGAGAGGTGAGAGGAAAGGGAGATGAGGGAGAAGTGATGGGCCAAAGGGAGAGGAATTTCAAATCTCATGCATGACTTTCTTGGTTGGACCAACAAATTTCTAACAAGTCTTTCTGTTAGAACATGAAGCGGTACATGATATGAACTCATAGAAATCATTACGTTCATGCATCGTAGAAAATTGAGAAACCAAGTGTACGTGAAAAAGTGAGAAATGTGAAAATTTCCGCAAAGAGAAAACTTGTCATCTGCCAACTACTAATCAATCAACACCAATCTCCTGCCCATTATTAATTGGCCCAACATGAGCATGGCTTGACTCCTTAAAATTAAGGAACAACTCCTCCTAAAAACAAATGGGGTTTTGACATTTGTCAAATTTCCTTTAACCACCAAAACTTCTAGCCCAGAGTCTAATATCAATTGTTAAGAACTCATGGGTAGAACTTGCCCTAGAAAACCAACTTATAAGGGAAGGATTCTCATGAGGTTTTAAACTACTCTAGTATATGCTATTTTTGTAATCTGGAATCTTGAGTCCTAACATCCAATTCTATGCAATTCAAATTCAATGGCACCCAACAATTATCCAGCAGAGAACCAAAATGCTTGACAAACTAGATTGAGAACATTTTGGAAACCTTGGCTTAGTAATTAGGTATCCTCCATTCTGGTTAGAGATGATGACCAAAGCCCAATGGCTGAGGCGCGTAGGGACCAGAGGGGTCCCATGCCCTTTCTCAACTCTCTCTCTCTCTCTCTCTCTCTCTCTCTCTCTCTCCCACCCCCCCACCCAAACCATTTCACTCTCCTTTTTTTTTCTCTCTCTCTCTTTCTCTCTCTTTGTAAATGATTTAATGTTCTGTTTATGAATTGAATTGAATATTGAAAGAGGATACAAGGGTTTTATATATACAACAATTAAAACTTGATGTGTAAAATATGTAATTTAAATGCTTATATCTTGATTTTTACTTTAGGGGATATTGGTTCATAAAAATTATACATGAGAAGCTTTACGAGAAGTTTACAGTGTTTATGCTCTCATTCCCTTCAGTTTTATATTTTGCAATAGGCCCCCTCTAACATAGGGTGGCAACGAGTCGGGTAGGGGTTAGGTATGACAATATCATCCCCGCCCTCGCTTTCCATCACCGGCCCCATTCCCAGTTAAGAGTTTTTGGGGAATCCTCATCCTCGTCCTTGTCAAAAGGATATCCCCCATCCCCACCCCAAATCCCCAATTCTTGAGCTGAGATCAACACAACCAAATCATGCTCCAAAACCCAATTTTCCAAAGTGGTAACTAGGGGAAAAAAAAAGAAAAAAGGTAAACAAACACAGTAAAAAAAAGAGAGAAGAGAAGTGAACATTGCAACTCATTCAATATATAGACATCTAAATCCAATGACAACAGAGGGTGAGTATATATTTCTTTTTTGTACTGTTAATTAGTTGAACTGATGAACTCACAAACAACAACCAATTAACTTCTATATAGCCAAAATTACTAATTCTTTTCTAAGCTGAAACATGAGGGTTTGTGGCTCTATCACATTCAACCAAAAAGCAAAAGTAAAAGACGACGAAGTTTGTGAGTGATAGACAGAGAGAGAAGAAGTAGAGATAAGAAGAGGTGAGGAGAGGAGGGGGTTTCTTTTTTATTTATAAATTGTGAATAATGTTTATATTATATTATATATGTATTAATTTAAAATTATTCTTATAAATATCGAGCCAGGTTCGGGGATAGGATGGTAGGAATGCTAATACCATCCCCGCCCCACACCCAATGGGAATTTTTAAGATTTGGGGATCAGGTTTTTCCCCAAAATTTCCCCGCGTTAGGGTCGGAGACCCGGCCCGACGGGAATTTTTGCCATCCCTACTCTAACATCAATTCTTAGCTCTGCCACTGAAGCTAACTAAGGTGATACCTCCAGCTATTACTAAGAGGAACAACAAAAATAATACTCATGCAGTCTGACTTTCATATGTTGTTGTTGTTGTTGTTTTTTTTTTTTTTTTTCCAATTAAAATAATATAATAAGGAGGATTTCTAGTACAATCCGTTGATGCGAAAAAGTGGTTGTAGACGTGTCCTCGCTCAACTTAGTGATATTATGTCTTCAGAAGGGAGTTAGTCTTCGGAAGATCGAGGTCCTGCAAAAGGATACGTTCGGTAAGACCTTGGGGTACCGGTGTGGTACCGGCCGAAGGCTCTCTGATGCCTAAGTAAGTACAGATTTAGTAAATATTAGATTACAGATCAAGCGGTAGCGTACCGTTGGTTTGTCTCCCCCCTCTTTTGGGGATAGGGGTCCCCTTATATAGGCATTGGGAGGCGTGCACTAGGCTCATATTTCCGATGTGGGACTGTAGAAGTGGATTGTGAGCATGACACGCGTCCAGGTGCAAAAGAGTCAAAATGAATGGCTTCGGTAGGGAACATGCCGAAGGGTTTATTGTGATAAATATCGATTCAGTCCACGTGTTTGGCAGTCATAGGCCGTTTATTTCTGGTATAAACAGTAGTCCCCCAAGTTCTCTTCCGAAGGTCCTTCAGAAGGGAATTTGGTTCTCCCTGGCAGTTCGTAGGTGCCCCTGCCGTTCGGTAAGGTCGTTGAGAAGGGACTCCCCTGAGACCCGAAGGGTCGTCGATGCTGAGAGGGGTGAGGGTAGAGACGCTTCGTTTTTCGCTTCTGGCATGCAGAGACGCTTCGTCTTCTGTACCTGGCGTGCAGCCCGCATCACCATCCACTGGGCGACACGTGGCTAGCGAAGTGACGCCTGACGGCAGCATTTATGAACCGTTTGGTTTCCCGAGGCATACCGTTGCAGCCATCTCCCTATAAATAGAGGCTGCTCCAGGCGTAAAGCTCACTTTGCATTTGAGAGTTGACGCGAGAGCTTTGTGTAGGTGATTTCCAAAGAGAGCGAACGGCAATCCAGGGGATTTTCACAGAAGTTCTCGGCATTCAAGGCGATTTTCGAAGCATACATTCGGCAGTCAAAGCTTCCCACTATACCCAAGGTAAGGTACCGTTCGGTACTCCCAAAGTACCCTCTTTATTTCTGTACGTATTTTTATGGCGTAGGCTAGCCGATCCTTAGTAGGACTCTCCTTCAGTGGTCTAGTGAGCTATAGGCAGTGGTGTAGGCATCGGTAGGGTAGTTTATGACACGACCTTAGCCTTCCTTTCCTTTTTTGTAGATGTCTGCTAGCGAGTCATCCTTCAGCAGTGAGCCCAATGCGTTCGATGAGGAGTTGTCATCGGGCTGGGACACATCCAGTGGGGCTGCGAGCCTCGAGGCCGAGGGTGAAGAGGACACCGATGTTGAAATAATCGGTGAGGAGGTGAACTCCGTTCCTACCCATGGCATCGGCAAGGGACTGATGACGGGGCAACCGCTTCCCTTAGCCGCGGTATATGAAGACGGTACCCGCCTCGGTACCTTTGAGCATCAGCCGGAGGCCTCTACCTCCGGTCGTGATGAGGGCGTTGCCGGTCCCTCTCGGCCGAGGGTGACAATCATCCACCGGGAGCGGTCTAGGATACCAGTGGGCGTACCGAAGAAGACCCTGTTCGGGGTCGATTACTTGGAGCCGAACAAGCTTACCGAACGGGAGCTTGAGAAGATTAGGGCCGAGTACCTCATTCCGGACTCGGTGAAGATGAGGATCCCGAGCCCTACCGAATCCCTCAGCGACCCCGGGGATGGTGAAGTCGCCTTCTTTACCGACGTGCTTCTGCAGGGGGTCAGGTTGCCGTTGCAGCCAGCCGTGCAGAAGATACTTGCCCAGATCGGGTATGCCCCAGGTCAGTACAATCCCAACTTTTGGGTGGCCTTGATGGGGGTGATAGCTGCGTTCGGGATTGCTGAGGCGGGGGAGCCCTCCTATGAGCAATTCTCGTACTTGTACAGCATCACGAAGTCCAAGAGTGCCGATCACGGCGGTTGGGTTCAGGCGAACTGCCTGAAGGCTTCCGAGCGGGGGCACTTCATCAGCTCGGTGCCGACTTCCCAGAAGTCGTGGAGGAATCGGCGGGTGCTACTCTCCGGTGATTGGGAATCGCCATCGGGAGTATCCCCGCAGTTTCCGATACCTACGACGTTCCAAATTGCCGGTAGGTATCCGAGCTACCGATCGGTAGGCTAATTATTGTATTTCTTTTGTCTTATTATTATTTTTTGTAACTCACTCTTTCTTCGGACAGGTAAACTCAAGCAGCCGAACCCTAAGGATAGTGAGATTCGGCAGCTCGACAGAGTGAGGCTGAAGGTTCCTGCTGCCGAGCAAGTTTACCCGCGCTTCCTCTTCACCAACAATCTCATCAGAGCCGGCCTCGTCAACCCTGCCGAGAGTAAGTATACTCGTGCTTTCCTTTTTCTTCTTCTTCATTTTTTTATTATTTATTTTGCATGCCGACTGACTGATTGTTTTTGACCAGTGACGGACGCAAGGAAGGTTGCCGAGGGCAAGAAGATGAACGAGTCCTCTAGGAGGCGCCTTATGATGGGCCTGGAGGGCAAGAAAAAGAAGAAACAGCCCGAGGCACCTACCGTTCGGACGTCTACGGATCCCGAGGACGTGACCCTGGCGGAGCGCCTGCGACAGTTAGGCGTCGAGCCCGTCGCCTGGCCTACTGCCGAAGTCCCCGCACCGAGGCAGTCGGATGCCGAAGCTGCCACCTCCAGAGCTGCCGGGAAGCGGCCGGTGTTGGTGGATTTGGAAGCCTTACCGCGTCCAAGCGAGGCCGTCCGTCGGACGCTTCGAGGGCCGTCTTCGCGGTAGAGGACGAGGACG
>NC_047655.1:15473370-15530793 GCF_902201215.1 Prunus dulcis | reverse complement strand
ATTCAATGGCTACGCTTCAAGGTATATGTTGTTGAATAACATATTTCTCTTTTAATTTTCTTCTTATTTCTATGTTAGATTGAATTAAGATTTGATTAATTTGCAGGTTCAAAGTGAACTTGAGGAAGACAATCATGGCGTATCAGAAAATTTAAGGTGGCTAGCAGCTGGTCCAAACATGGCAGTGCCATTATATAGGAGCTATCTTATTAAAGGTATTAAATTCAATATCAAGGCACAAGATGATGTGCGGACAACTCAAAATAGTGGAGTTTATTTACTTGCACATACCATGCAAGTTGCTAGTGCCAAGGATAAAAACCCAATTCTCTCAAATATGGGTTTCTATGGTGTCATTCAAGAAATTTGGGACCTTGACTACCAAAAGTTTACAATCCCAGTCTTTAGGTGTGATTGGATAGATAGTTCTGGTCTTGTAATCGACGAACTTGGATTTACCCTTGTAGATTTGAGTAAAATTGGACATAGGAATGACCAATTTGTTTTGGCTTCTCAAGTCAAACAAATATTTTTTGTTGACGACCCGATGCATCGTGGTTGGTCGGTAGTGTTATCAATGCCTAATAGAGAATATAATGATGTTATTGGTGATGAAGTCTTAGGTGATGTGATAATTGAGTGTGAGCCATTTACTAGAGGGATGCCAAATGTTGACACATTTGATGAACTGGTGGGTGAGTTAGGTGGTCAAAATATTCGAGGTGGGTGTGAAGATATATGGATTGAATGATGCTTATGTAATTGGCAGTGTATGACATTAATTTTGTAATATATTGTAATGTGATTTCTTCACTTTCATTATACAGGTTTTGGCCACAAAACAATCAGTGCAAAAAATACTGGTTCCAGATTACATCATTATATTCTGCATAAAAAACGACGTCTGTTCAAATAAAACACGACGTTGTTGTGAACCAGTTATTCAGCATATTTACCGACGTCTTAAAGCAACGTAACAATGAAGAACCACGACGCTATTGTGAAGCAATTATTCAGGATATCACGTCGGGGAAGGATTAAGAACCGCCATGTAATTCAAAATAACACGACTCCAATCCCATAATACCGACGTCTAAAAAACGAGATAAATAATCTGAACGTTAAAAAATACGACGTCATCATACATTTTCCACGTCGCAAGTTCTTTTATAAACGAAGAGGAACGAAATGAATTCCGACGGTAATTCATTATAACCGCCGTCTAATATCAATTAAACGACGTTATTTGTAATACGGCTCTCATCATAATCAACGCCGTCTATATGTTCTGTAATACGGCTCTCATTTATTTGGAACCGACGTTGTTTAGAAGTTCAACGTCGTCTACATTAATAAGTGCGACGTGAGTAATGAATACATATAAATACAACGTCGACTATATAAATGCCACCGACGTTGTTTCGCATTTCAACGTCAACTATATAAATACATACGTCGTAAATAATGACACTGACAACTATTTCCACGTCATCTTTTTTAGAAAAATCGAAGTGGAAAATTTATTTCACGACGGTTGTTTGTAAATAAGAGACGTAGTAGATTTCAATAACGTCGTCTTCTCATGTATTTAAAGACGTCATATTTTTTCTTGTCGTGAAAATTATATTTAACGGCGTAGTGTTTTAGTTGTCGTCGTTGTATGTCTATCTTGCGGCCTTGTTCTTTTAATATGTGTCATATTTTTCCTTTTTAACGACGGTGATTTGTTTGAGTTGGTCGTCTATTCTCATCCTCGACTATTTTTTAAAATTTTAGCAGACTAAACACGTCTGTTTTTATTTGTTTTCGACGTTGTTTTATTTAACAACGTCTAATATTTATCGTCGTTGTTTGTTTCTGAAAATAGGACGTATAAATTTTGTAATACGACTCTCATATTTTGTAACCGACGTTGTTTCGTTGTTCAACGTCTACTCTATAAATACATACGTCGTAAATAATGACACTGACAACTATTTCCACGTCATCTTTTATAGAAAAATCGAAGTGGAAAATTTATTTTACGACGGCTGTTTTTATATAGGCGACGTAGTAGGAATCAATAACGTCGTCTTCTAATGTATTTAAAGACGTCATATTTTTTATTGTCGTGAAAATGATATTTAACGGCGTCTTATTTTAATTTTCGTCGTTGTATGTCTATCTTGCGGCCTTGTTCTGTTAATATGTGTCATATTTTTCCTTTTTAACGACGGTTTTTTTAGAGAGTTGGTCGTCTATTCTCATCCTCGACTGCTTTTTTAGATCTTTTTGCAGTACAAAGACGTCGTTTTGTATTTGTTGATGACGTTGTATATTTTAACAACGACGGTGATTTAGCGTCGTGGTTTATGAGGGAAAAGATGACGGTGGATTCCACGACCATTGAAAAACCGAATACACGACGGTGATTTACCGTCGTCTTTTTGCTTTTTTGTAGTAGTGTAAATTCTTTCCAAGAACGAAACCAAGAGTTAAGAATCTCAAAATTTTCCAGTAAATTATGATATATATTCTATAATTTCGACGAAGATAAAAGCTATTTTCTGTATAATTACATCCTGTCAAATAACCAAAATAATGTGTGTATAAGTACTATCAACTTCGACCACTTTCCACCAACTCTCCAAATTTTGTCAAGATCCAAGGTTGACAGTTATAACCTTCCAAAAAAATTTAACGGAGAATTCTGACCGAAGAAAGCTCAAGCCCAGACAAAAAAAAGTGTTACACACTCTGAAATTTCTGTTTAACTTGACTTTGGAATTATATGACAGGGAAGACTGGAATTAATTGAACCTTGGTTGTAAGTAATAACCAAACCAAAGAAGCTAAGGCAAGCAATTTATTGTATGTAACATGTGGCCCAAAATTACAAATGCCAGCCTACATGCAATCTGACTGTAATGGAGCATATCAAATTAAAATGTTGAAGAAACACGCAGGTCACCAATTCAAGGACAAACTATATCAATTAACACATATAATAACAGCACAGGGGAGCTAAGCAATCATAGTATTACAGGCTGTTTGACCCAATCTTCATGCTGATTATGGTGAATGACTAACAAAATCAGGACTGCAATCGAGAAGAGTCCAAAAGGAGCCCAGATTCAATACGAAAACCTCCTTTGAACTAGGCGCCGATACTCGGCTCGCAACGATGATGATCTCATGTACGTGCTTCTCGATCGCTGTGCGACATCGCTTTGAAGATCGCCACCTGAAGGTCCGGCGCTAGGTTGATCGCTGTGGTTGCGATGCCGATGCTCGTCTAGTCCTTGCCGATCACTAATTTTAATATCACGGTGGAAAAAAAAAATCAGAAAATTGCAAAAATGTAAATGTAACTCTTATATTAATCATGCTTTTAGCACGTGGGCTTACTAATTGGTCTTTAACAAAAGAGTAAACTGCCGAAAACCTCCCTGAACTATATCGAGTATCAAAATGTCCCTCATGGATTTTTTTTTTTGCCAATTTAGACTTCGAATTAAAAGAAATCGCCAATTTCACCCTTGCCGTTAGTTTTTCCCCAATTCCATCCAAATGCCCGTCAAAAACACCACGTGAAAGGCACGTAAGCCGTCTGATGAGGGTAATATCTTCATTTTGTACCCTCAGCCCCCTTTAACTGAATCGTTCGTAAGGGTCAATTCCCAAATCAAAGTTAGGGTTTTTGAAAAAGGGTGAGAGTGAAAGAGAGAAAGCGACTGAAAGATTCGAAAAAGAGTGAGAAAGACAAACTGCGACTGAGAGATTCGATTTTGAGAGATATTTTGTGACTTGAAGATTCCAAACGAAGGTGCGACGGTAATGGCAAAATGAAAATCAGAGATGGTGGGGAAGCTCCCATATACAGTAAGTACGCTTAGTTTATTTGTTTGATTCAATTGTTTGAGTTTTACTGTCGAATTTCATTGCTGGACTTGATGAAAAAGCATAATAAAAGGAAGAAAGTGGTCCCTATGGTTGTTGTTTGTTGACTGAGACTTAGGTTGGGTTGTGAATGTGGTCCCTATGCACGTTGTTTGTTTATTGTTTGTCGGGTTCTTTGTCTGGGTTTGTATTGTAATGTATTGTATAGGGTAATTATAATGTACTGTATATGGTACTGTATAGGGTAGATAGTAAATGTATATTGTACTGTATAGGGTAGATAGTAAATTAATGAGAAAATTTATTGTTGTGCAGCTAATCCTGACATGTTCACACTTGAAGTACACCATGGGGGCTACTGTTTGGGCCTAAATTTGGCACATCCAGTCAAAATATCAAAAGCCCATGTCAAAATTGGACAGCCACCAGCAATCCCTAAATAAAGGGCCAAAATTACACACTCAGCCCAACACTGGAAGCCCAGAATAACAAAGCAATCTCAAGACCTAAGCAGATTAGGCTTTGCATTGAAGTTGAATTGAAAAGCCCAAATCCAAGAAGGCACAGCCCAGAATCTGTCATTTGGGCTTTAAAAAAAAAAAGGAAAATCAGTCCACAGTTTCAAAAACTCAACCTGGGCTTAGCATGATTAAAAAGAGAAGGAAGGCCCAAAATTGAAGGCAAACCCACGTGATTGCCTGAACTTTGAAAAGTCATCAATTTCAACTGGGATTGATAAGGAATTAATAAGGGCGGGTTTGAAAAAGACATCTCTAAAAATCTCTGCTACCAGAAGATCAAAATCCCTTTTTATATACTCAGAGAAAAATCTGCTCCAAAGAAAGGCACCATTTTTCAAGAGATAAGCAAACTACGTTTGGGAGATAAACCGAAAGCAGGAAGCAGGGAGTTGTTCAAAATGGAAGATCAAACTAACCATCACAGTTTGAACTCTTATAAGGGCAGTTGGAATTAAAGAAGGGGTAGGTTTTCTTTCAAGAAAAACAGGGAAGTGATTGCCTTAGGAACTGACTATTGAGGGCTTATCTGCCAGAATTGATAGAACCCCTTTTTCTTTACATTTAAAAACAAGAGATCTTTTGAGAATTTTTGCTGCCCATTATTAAAAAGTTAGAAACCCTACTCCAAAACATTTCTTATAAATATAAGAGAGGGTGAGCAGAACAGAGGAAAATCAATCAAACAACCAAAAAATCGGTCGAAAGACAAAAACTCAAAATGATCACTTGATTTCAAAGAACCTCCAAACAAACTGAAGCAACCGGAAGCTCATTGACCCACAAGAACGAAGCCAGCTACAAATCAGTTTAGACTTAGAGAAAAGTCATTTAAAACAAGATTTCTCTCGTTGCAAATTTGGTTCAGCAAAAGCCAAAACAAGCAGAGCCTGGGATTTTACAAATATGAAAACCTCAACAAATTTATGGAGAGCCCTGATCAAGCAAAACAGGCATCATAGTGCAGTTCCAGCTCAGTAATCCTTGAATCCAACCACTTCTGCCCCCTTCAGACTGAAGAGGCAACAATTCTATCATGTCCAAAAAGCATTCTAGGGCTTGAAATAGATTAAAGCTCTGCCAAACTCGAACGTTGGTACGATTTACAGCTGAAACTTGACAGTTGAAGTTGCTGACAGTCTAGTCCGGTACAGGCATACCTAGTCCAGCCCGGATCAGAAGCATCTATCCAGGCAAAAATGGAAGCCCAGCCTTCTTTTTATCTTTCTAGAGTTGGCTTTTCCCTTTTGAGTTTTGTAAAAGGGAGTTCTGCCTAAAAACATTCATTTTCTCATCATTTATTATGGCTAGAACTACCAATATTATACTGTGAAAAATTGTGAAGTCCTCACCAGTCTAAGGCAAGAAAAGAACTTACTTGGGAGGTATTCCTCACCCAAATTCACATTTTCTTGTTTAGAAATCAATAACTTGAGGCGCAAATTATCTATTTTCGAAGTCTGCTAGGATTTTGCATTACTAGCAGTGGCATGCTCACACACTAAAGAAAGTTGACTTGTTAACCAGACAATGATTTTCAAGGCAATGGGGAACTTTACCCTACCATCACAGGAACAAACATGAAACGGGTGAACAGCTACTTTGTTGATGGTTTATATATGGGAGGTATTGTACAATGGGTTGATGGGCAAGATATAGATGAGGTTTCAATGCTTGAGTTTTTGAACTGGTTAAACACCATGGTTATGATGAGAAGAACATTCAATACTATTACAAGCAGAGGACAAATGGCTGGGTTGAAATTATGACAGATAAGGATTATTTTGGAGCATTGAAGTTGGTGAAACCGAGCCAGCTGTTTGTGTTATACCTAACTAACAATCCAGCACCTAGGCCTCTAAATGTTCAATCCCCAGTATTCTCTTCACAAGGTGAAAATGCTAAACATTATGAAGACGAAGACACTGCTCATGGATATGATGGTGATGAAGAAAATGGGCAATATGATTTCGTGGATGTTGAGATAGATGAAGAATTTGGTGAGGCAGAGGAAGAAGTTGAGGTAGAAAGTGATGAAGCTGAGCAAGGTGGGGAGGATGAGGAAGAAGATGGTGATTTCATAGATAGTAAGTTTGAGCAAAGTGATGAAGAGGACAACATGAATTTTCATAGGTATGTTGTAACTGAAGAGCAAGATGATGGACATAAAGAACCAGGTGAGGGTGACATTGATGGTTATAGTACATCAAACTTAGAGAGTTTGCATGAAGATAGTGAAGATAAAGATGGGAAGAAGAGAGGTTTGAGGCAGCCAAAGTTCAAGCAGTACAATAAACATCATGACCTTTTAGATCCAAAATTCCATTTGGGTTTGGAGTTTCCTAATATGTAGGAATGTAGAGAGGCCATAAAGTACTATGCATGCAGGTGTGCTAGAAGACTAAGGTTTGTCAAGAATGAGCCTAATATGGTGAGGCTGGTATGTGATGGTAATAAGGAGGGTGATAAGGCAAAGAGGCCTACTAAGGGTGAAAAAGCAAAGAGGCATGCTAAGGGTGATAAGGAAAGAGTCTTAGTAAGAGTGATAAGAGTAAGAGGCATGGTAAGGGTGAAGAAGGTCAAGAGGAAGAAGATGAATCTGAAGATAAACTTGAAGACTGTCCTTGGTTATTGTATGATGCACATTTTGAGAAAGGGCCCACTGTTCAAGTGAAGACATACCATCCAATTCATACATGTGGCAGATCTCAAAGAACTAGGTTTGCCACTTCACAATTGTTGGCTAAAAGGTTTGATGAGGATCTCAGAACCAATCCAAACATGTCAGTTGCTGAGTTCATGACATTGGTGAGAAAATATTACAGTATAGATGTTACTAGGGACCAATGCTACAAGGCAAAGAATTTGGCAAAGGAGAGCATTCAAGGAAGCATTGAAGAACAATATTCAAAGCTGTGGGATTATTGTGAGGAGCTTAAGAGGCAAAACCCAAGAAGCACAGTTTTAGTAAAGACATCATTGATGGGAGATGATCTAGTTTTTGAGAGGCTTTATATATGTTTTGCTCAACTGAGGAAGGGGTTTATTGAAGGATGCAGAACCATGGTTGGTTTTGATGGGGCTTTCATCAAAGGACAACATCCAGGACAACTTTTAAGTGCTATTGGGATTGATGCCAACAATGGCATGCTCCCAATAGCTTTTGCTGTTGTGGAGACAGAAAGCATAGACACTTGGATATGGTTTTTAGAGATTTTCTTCAATGATGTTGGGGTAAGAGGCACTGGAAATGGGTGGGTTTTTATCATTGACAAACAAAAAGGACTGGGGCAAGCAATTGAGGCTTTAAAGCCAGATGCTGAACATAGGCACTGTGTAAGGCATCTGCACAATAATTTCAAACTTGCTGGGCATGGTAGTTTGGCACTTAATAGAGGCTATGGTCTGTTGCTAGAAGTAAAACACTTCCTTGGTGGGAAGCTGAGATGGAAAATATTATGGAAATGTCTGCCCCAGCTCATGCATGGCTTTAGGATAGGCCAGCAATTCATTGGAGCATGCCACATTTTACTACTGGGCCCAATTGTGATATACTGCTGAACAATTTATGTGAATGCTTCAATTCAGCAATTTTGGAGGCAAGAGATAAACCAATAATCACGATGGTGGAAAGGATAAGAACCTATTTGATGTTGAGAGTTGCAAGATAAAAGGAGGTGAAATGGACTCAAAGAGTTAGGCCAATGATATTTCAAATTATTGAGAAGAATTTGAAAGAGAGTGGCTCATGCATTGCACAGAATGCAAGTGGAAACAGGTTTCAAGTCACCCATATGCTTGGTAGGCAATATGCAGTTGATCTAAATACTCACTCATGCTCTTGTAGAAAATTGGATCTCTGTGGCATCCCATGTTGCCATGCCATGGCTGCTATATCAAGGCAACAGAGGAGCCCAATGACTTATGTGAATGAGGTGTATAAGAGATAAGCTTATGATAGGGCTTATAGCAATTACATTTCACCAATGCCAAGCCAATAATTATGGAGGAAATCAAGGCATAGGCCAATTAAACCCCCACTGTCTCACAAACAAAGTGGTAGGCCAAAGAAGGCAAGGACTAGACCTGTTGATGAGATCCCAAAGGGTGCCACTAAGCTTAGGAGATATGGAATTGTAATCCATTGCTCAGTCTGTGGAGGAGAAGGCCATAATGTTACTAATTGTGGAAGGGCAGATGGCAATATGGGAAGAGGCAGAGGGAGAGGAAGAGGAAGAGGAAGAGGAAGAGGAAGAGGAACTGGCTCAGTCCATCAATCTGAAGAGGAACAGGTAAATGATGTGAAATTGTGATTCATTTCAATTGTTTTAATTGTGACTGATTTCATTCGTAGGCAATTAAAGGTGGGTTGACAAGGACTGTAGCCACTACAAGCCAAATAGCTCCAACCAATATTGCTACCCAATCAAGTGGAACCAATGTTGCTTCACAACCAGCTCCTTGCAATTCAGCTTCACAAGCAGGTCCAAGCAGTGTCACTCAAAACACTTCCAGGCCATAAGGGAAAAGATTCAAATCCCCTGCAAAAAGGGCAAGGCCATGGAGGTAAAATACATGATGGATTAGGATGGATTTTGGAATGTATATTTTTAATACATGGGCTGGTAGATGTGTGTATTTTGAACAGATGGCTTTTTTGGATGAATTTTGGATGATTATGCAAGGTTGGAATGTATATTTTGTAGTAGAAGTTCCCCCACTATATTTTGAGCAAGATGGTATATGAGTAAGAAGACGGTTAGAGCGTTCACCTGCCGAATGCTTTGTGGGCTTACCGCACCTCACCAAGAAGTGCTACAGGTTTTTTGCCTTATTCACTTGTGTATGGGTCTGATGCTATTTCACCTGTGGAAATCACCATTCCCATGGCCAGAGTATCGGCTATCAATGATCTTGAATGGGATGAAAAGTCATGCTCGGATTGGCGTTTGTTAGACCTCGAAGGTGTGGATGAAAAAAGAATGGAAGCCGAAAGAAAAATGGCACTCTACCACAAAACTGTTTCCCAAGCATATAACAAGACCGTTAAGCCCCAAGCCTTCAAGCAAGGAGATCTTCTGCTAAAAGTTTTCGAGCATGTGAGAAGACAAGTGTCGGGACCTTCCAAGTTTGCTCCATAATGGGAAGGTCCGTATGCAGTCAAAGAGGTGTACATCAGTGGCTATTATCGCTTGATCTCCATCACGGAAGGCATGCTAACGGATCCCATTAATGGAAAGTGGCTCAAGCCTTACTACTGCTAAGTAGGCATCGTATTTTATCTTTATGTTATTGCATTTCTTTTCTTTTTAAATATGGTCTCCTTTTATATTCTCGCTTTCTTGCTCTAGGAAGCTTTTGTAAAATGTACCATCATGGGATTTGAAATGAAAATGAAGGAGTATTTTGAAAGAAAAAAAAAATTGTCACTGGAAATTGCCTTTTTGCGTCCCAAACCTTTGTATATATATACATACAGTCCTGAACTCTTGGACTATAGGGGTTCAAGAGATTTGTGGTCACTCACCGTTGGATGTAAATTCAACGATTCACTCACTCTTGCACTCATTTTAAGAAATTTTTTTGAACCATTGGATTAATATCCAACGGTGGGTGACCACAATCTCTTGAACTCCTGTGGTCTAGGAGATCGGAGCTGTATATACATATATGTATATATATAGGGCAGATATTTTAAAATAAAATAAAAAACTTACTTAGCAGAGGACATGCCAAGCAAAGCCACATATATGGGATCCTAAATCATTAACAGATTTCACGCTTTAGCAAGATAAAAAGAAACACGCCAAGCTCAGCATTTGCAAAAGAAACTAACGTGCTCACAACATTCAGGAACCCTTCGATAAAGAAAATTGGTACTGAGAAGTTTTGAACAAGGATCCTACCAAAATTTTGGCAGCATTTACCTTGTTCTAAAAAGGTGCCCAACTTGTAAGAGGACCTCAAGCAAAGAATTCCACCAACCAGGCAGCATATATATATACTAAACAAAAGTTACAATGTGTCTTTAGCAAAAAGAAAAAGGACATAAGTTCCAGCAGCTTGAACACAACAACACTACAGTGCCAAGCTGTCGCAGTACAAGTTTGAGATACCCCGAAAGAAAATACAGCCTAAGTAAGATTAAGTTACACAAGCCAAGAATTAATGTGTTCTTCAGTCTCAAAAGGGATCCTAAAATGTGTCAAGCCAGTCAGTCTCACGCCAAGCAAAATGCAACCTGTGAGATGGAGTAAAGGGAGTGTCAGAAGAAGGCAGGTTGGTACCAAACAAAGTTAAGGTGAGAAGGGTATGAAGAGCCACGAACCTCAAAGCCGTGAAGGATACCTAGAAAATAACGGAAGAAGCCTTGTGAGAGGATCTTGTCACTGCTTCTGCCACACAGTCGGCACGGTTAGAAAAAACACCTTGGGCAAGAAGGAGGGCACGCAGTTCCCTATGCTGATTTTTCAACTAATGCTGCTTGAGATTCAAAGCTTCCACTGCTGCTCTTATTTCATCAGGACCGGAAAATGACTCCATGTTGTGAATAACACATGCCCCAAATACAGCACGTGCTAAATCTTTCACCAAGTTCAAAAGAAACTCCACCCAAAAACCTAAGGTCATGGCTTCACAGATTACATCCCGCCAACAAAGGAGTCGATGATCTGTGATATCCAACAAATGCATGGTATCCATTCCATGGAGCACCACGCCAAGGGTCCGAAAAGCAGGGCATCGCGAAAAGGAAGATGTAATGCCAGTCATGTCTATAAAATCCCCATGCTTGTCCTTAAATTTCTCTAAGGCTGCGACCGTCGCGGGATAAACAAGAGCCCCCTGAAATGTTGCATAGCCATTAAACCGATGACAAAGTGGCAGTAGCTCATCTGCGGATCGAAGGACCTGAACACCACCATCAAAGAAATCATTGAATGCAGTAAAGGAATTCTCCCACTCCAGCCAAGACATGATAGATGAATGCTCTGCAGAGATGTTCCCAGCAGCAGTGTTACTAACTCGGGCCTCCTCATCAGCAATTGTGTCACCAAATGAAATCGTCGGGAGAGATACCAGGGAGCTGGGCTCTGGCCTATGAAGAAGGGATTGAACGTGGGATGGAGTGGGCAACGTCCCATGGAAGGTAAAAGTTTTTCTTCGGAGAGTTGTTGGAAAGGCTGACGGAACAGTAGGCTCAAGGTCCCTTCAAAGGAAGTGCTGGACGATAGGCAACAAAGGATTTGCGGTTTGAGAGGTAGATGCCTTGTCCTGAGGATTCACTGGTGTCACGGTAGGAGATGAATCGGCAAGGGCTTCCTTGGCCAGTGTCTTGAGTGTACCGGAGAAAGAGGGCACAACGGGCACGATTTCCATGTTATGAGTAACGTGCCCAACCTGAAAATATATATACAAGGGTAAGTATGGGGTAGTTAGCATGTTATGTCACATGTATTAGCAAAAAGGCAAGAGAGAGATGATTGGCCAATTAAGCAAAAGTTATAAATAAAAATAATAATAATTAAAAAAAAAAAAGAGAGAGATAAAAAAAAATATGAGTGGAGCAAACAGTAGGTACCTCCTGGGCATTCTGTGCATGGTCAACAATGGCAGCAGCAAGGTTCGAGCTTTCAGTTATTTCGGTAACCTGCAAGATAAGGACGGACGGTGAATAGGCCGTTTGCGGTGCAAGGAATGGAAGGAGAGCAAGACGTGAGATATGCCAAGTACCGGTTCAAGCGCACACTGCTATCAGCAAATCCATAGAAAGTATCTGAGCAACCACATTCTTTTGGATAGTCACCGGAGTGTACAAATGCGTCCTTATGGCGATCATAGTAGTTGTTCTCATCAAAATCCTCATGCATGTCATCGGTATCACGAATGTCCTCTTGTTCCGGAACACTAGCCTGAGTCTCAATAGTATCACCATCATAACTGTCATCATCAATAGTCACCCTAGCTCTCGGATGCAGTAGGCTTTGAAGGCTGTGGATGTTCTGAGGGAGTTGCTTCTTTAGTTCGAGGAGGGCCACTCGATGCCACCTTTGGAATGAACTTTCTAGGTTTACCGGCAGTTTGCTTTTTCTCCCTGCACTTTGCTTCTCCTCCCGCTTCCGTTTACTCGACATCGGTGTCGTATCTTTTCTAGAACTGCGAGGACTCTGCTTTCCCAGCTTTTGTCTCATTTTGGAAAATTCTCCAACGATGTCACACTCTTGGAAATAAATGGTAGATTGCATTTTTGACTTAGAGGGATGGCTTTCTCTTCCGACACCAGACCTGCAAGGCGAGCCGTCGTAGGTGGCAACCTGTCGCCAGGAAAGGACTGGAATTCACTAAAACAGGCAAGGCAGTGGTTCCAGTAGGCTTGGTAGCCTCGCAAGAAGCCACTAATTCTCCCCCTGCCAGCTAAAACAAGGGGGCCACCCATGTTTGGTACATTGTTAATGCTCCAAAAGACCCTGTGCAGCCCAAAAAGGTCATCATGGTTAGGACTGCTTGGAACCCCTTGATCAAGCCCAAACTGTTGCCTGACCTGGTGTGGTGAGTAAATCACAGAAATCTCTGAGCGGCTGTCTCCAAGAGTAGGTTATGGGATAGGGGCAACATTCAACAAAGCATACTTCCTGAAGCGGCCACCATGCGATATCGCTGCTGGAACCGCAATAGTATCACCAACATCAGCACAAAAGGGCACAAAGGTGAAGGCCTTTGCCAAGGTGCCGTAAGGGCGGAAGATGAAGTTTTCAATATTATCCAATAACTTTAAAAAGTTTTGGCCTTTCCTCTGCATCTGTTTGAACCACCTGCAAACTAGGGGAAGACTGTCCTGCATGAAAGAACCCTTGCCCAAGGCAGCCGACTACATAGCACGCGAATAAGGAAGTGGATATATATCCAGCCCTTTGAGATGTTCCCACAGGAACACCTGCCAAAAACCAGAATTCAAGAGAGTCTCCATGCCCATGGTTCCGGATGCACTTTTCTCCAAAAGCTGAGTCTGATCAAGTAGCCAATATAGGTGTCCCAAGAACATGGGGGCTAAGGGGATTGTGTCACCTCGAGCTATGGCCAAGGCCAAGGGGAATACTCGCTCATGCAGGTAGTCTTGAGAAAAATCACAAAGCACGAACCGCCCAAGCCACAGTGCTATAAATGCCGCTGACCGGCAAGGTCCCTGTCTGTCCGCATCACCAAAATACTGTATCCAGTTACTGAATATAAGCGAGGTGATGGGAGAAGTCAGAGCACCTTTCCGTAAAATTGCAAGCTTGTCTATTTCTTCCGGGGTAAGGGCGATGTCAAAAGGACTCCAGTCGCCACAAACTAGGATGCGAGAGATATTGCCACGTCTTCAAGAGTGGGGGTAAATTCGCCCCATGAACAAATAAAGGTGTGAGTAGCATCGCTCTACCTCTTGACCACATGGCAAAGCATCTTTGCTTCGATATGAATATCCCACAACTTGGAAAGGAAGATGGCATCAAGCACGTGTGCCCTGCGCAAAATGTTGTAAGTAGATGGATCTAGCAGCTCACGGTCAACCCACTATGATGCTACAGGGATATTGGAAGAATAAGGGAACCGCTGGAAACATGCCTTTCTCAATGCAGCACCTGGATATGGAGGCAGGTTCAATTACGGGAGTAGTTTGAGGCGGTGGCTCATCACCAACAACAGGATTCTCACGGGCTTCTACAAGCAAAAGGGGCCCTCCTGCTTTAAGATTGTCGTCCATGGAATAGAGATGGTCCATCATGATCGGTGGGAGATCAATGAATGCCATGATAAAACCCACAAGGTTATAGATACCTGCAAAAAAAAAAAAAAGTATAGAGGAGGAAAGAACAAAATACATAAGTTTCGGCACCTTCACGACTACTGAACACACACACATCTCTATAACTTCATGCCAAGGCCATACTGGCAGAAGGACGAAATCAACACCATCATACAATTTCGTCCTACGAGAGGAAATGGCTATTCAACGCAAGTACGAAAGGAAGCCCAAACTACAAGACTAAATCATTTAAATGGACCATGGATTGACTACTCCTGGATAAAAGCAGGGATATTCGACACAGTGCATGCTTATGCTTTTTCTACCGTACTTTGACACCATCTAAAGGTCTTGTGTTCAACCAGGACAAATTGTCACTTGGGGGGGTTGCTTAAAATCCCTAATCAGTGGTTTATATCTGAAATTCAAGTCAGGGTACAAGAAATTAAATGAACATGCAGCAAAAAGGATTGAGAAAAATACTCTGTTCGTGAAGGATTCTCATAATATATAGGTGTGAATACTCTCATATGTGCATATATGCATGTGTGCATGCGTATGCATAAATGTATATAGTGATGAGATGAAGAAACAAGAAAAGAAATAAAGGAACGACGCTTACTGTTATTATTTGAAAGGATTTTAAATTTTAAAATGTTTTATTTTCTGTTTTAATTTTGGCTAGTTTCTTTTATTTATTATAGGAGTTACAAATTGTTTAATTTTCAGTTTTTATTTTCTATTCATTGCCACCAACTTTTATGGTTAAATGTGTTTGGAGGTTACGAGTTTTGGATGCCTATAAAAGGCCACTCCTCCTTCACATTTCTAATAGACTACAATCAGATTTCTCTATTCTCATACTTTCACATATTCCATACTTTCTATATTATTTTTGGGCAACGGTTCTGTGGCTTGGAGTTTTCTATCCGACTGTGAACGTGCTCATAGCGGATCTTAAGCCTGTGTATTGGGGTCGTATCTTGGAGTCTTGTAGACCGTCATTACCTGCACGTAGGGAGGCTACAAAGGCTTTAGGACAGCGTCTTTGACGTGCTTTCACTATACCAGGCTTGCTTTCTTAATCTTAACTTGTTTTATTTATTTGTTTACTTGGCTCTTTATTTTACTTTACTGTTTAATATTTATTTTGTATATTATTTATGTCTAAAAGTTTTGAATAAGAATTTTATAAAAAGGGAAAAACCACAATTTCTAGTAACACTTACCACTGCCCTTGATTACATTTTTCCCAGCAGCTTGCCAAAATCGAGAGAAGAAGGGAACACCCATGCACATTTCTCTCCAAGATTGCTTCACGCCTTGCAAGGTGACTTTGCCAGACCGGATGTTGGTAAATTTTAACAACAATATTAAAACCTTGCAAGTGCACAAATCAAATGATAGTATAGTAAGCAAGCAAGGGTCGATCCCATGGAGATTGTGATCTAAAGAGATGTTTATCAATGTCACGCAATGAAAATCAAAACAAAGGACTTCCAAACACACACCAACACCAAGTGGGTGTTGATTTGATTTTGTGAATAAAACAAAATAAGGAAAAGAAAACAAAAGAGAATTTAAATTAGAGTTTAAGAGAAATTGATTTTAAATCAATCAAGAACAATAGCTAGGACTTTCTATCCACCTCCAAACAATCAATCAATCCATAATCAACAATAGATAATCAATTTCTAGCAAGCATATGATGACGACACTCACAACAAGATCATGGCATTTGACTCGAGTTGTATGATTCTCTCTTAAGTGTATGTAAAGTGTATGGCATTTACATCAATACGTGTATTCTTAATTGAAATCTAGTATGACATTTACTCAAATTAACAATCAAGAATCCATTAAGATCAAAGAGAATATGAGTGTCACAAAAACCCTAAAACATGGCATTTGTTATTAGGAATTCAAGAATCGATTTCTCATAACTAGTTCTTAACCCAATTATTCGTTGCAAACAAGAACACATTCAATATGGCAATTGACCTATGTTCTACAACAATTTAATTCCAATACATGCTTCTAAGTTAGCTACTCAAAGAAACAAAATATCAGAATTCACATAACATAGAGAAACCGAAATCATCACGCTTGTAGAAACTAAAAATCCATTAAACTTGTTTATAAAATTGAAATCATGTTTAGGGCTTCAAGATTAAGCCCTAACTAACAAGAAATTAGTTACTCATGGTCTTGGATGAACTCAAAAAATAAATACATAAGAACTGAAAATTAAAAGAAGGAAGGAAAAGAAAGAACTCGTTGGCAGCTTTCTCCTCTTGCGCGGTTGATCTCTTTAGGACGTGAATCCTTTGTATCAGGCCTTGGCTCATCTTTTATATCACTTATATCAGAGTTCTAAACCCTAAAATTGACTGAAAAGTCGTCCAAGAAGTCTTGGTAAACAAGGAATCCAAATAGGAAAGTAAAAATCACAATTCCTAACTCCACTGGGAAATACAGCTCAGCCCAATGTTCACACGATTTGGGGATCTTCGGCCTTGTAGCAAAATCATTAAAAATATATTTTAGAAAGATAAATGTCTTATCTTTCCAACCATATATAGCATGTAACTTGAAAAATTCGGGAAGGCTTCCGTTTCTTCACATTCACGTAACATGTATGAAACTGTCCTGTCTGCACATGGGCTAACTTTACTTGTAATACTGTACCAATTGGCTTGGTAGAAAATTCTAGAAAAATCATAGATTTAACTTCAAGATGTTAGCTTTCATCTCCAATTGGTCTTGCGCTAAAATTCCCCCGAAAAGTTGATTTTCCCTTAAAAACCTTCTAAGAGCGCAGAAAAGCTGAAAATCAGAAAAGTAAAGTAATAAGCCCTTTTTAAATCTAATTCTCTTACAAAACCAAAGTAAAAAGAGTACATAAATGAGTATATTTATGGACTTATCACCGGACCTTTGTTGAATAGAAGGGGAAGTCCAAGAAATTTGAGGGTTTTTAAGGGAGAATGGTGGCAACTCCCAGTACGAACGGTTTCTCTGCACCTAACCAACTAGCGGTTATGGGTGGTGTCTCTCAACGATTCCTTGTTTGAAGGGTTCTCTAAGCATGGGGGGTGAGAAAGAACCAGCAAAAATCGAAAAGGGGTAACCAGTTTTGGGTTCGCACGCACAAAGGAAAGAGGTCAGAGACGAAAAGAAGAAAGAAAGAAAATAAAATAAAACAGATTTGATGGAAGCACTTACCTAGGGAACGTAAAAGACTGTTGGAAGATAATCATGGCAGCACACACGCGGGAAATTAGAAGGTCATGTCACCAACGTGGATTTGATTTTTCCTTTTGGGCCAGGTTTGATTATTTGGGCCATCTCAATATCTACTCATGGCCCCAATAATCAAGGGGGCTAATGTTGGAGCCCAAAAATCCAAGGGTTAGGCCCAGGTTTATTCTTAGCCCAGCACAAATAATTAATAGAAAAATAGGCCCGATCGGGGACATAAGAGAAATTGGAGGACGCTCCTACATAAGCCATGGGCCATGTGTCACGCAAGCAAGCATGCGCAAAAGGGCCAAAATGCACCGGCTTTATAAATTCACACTCACCAACCTAATCTGATGCTACTTGGCCCGATCATGGCTTATCGTGGCATAATAAAATTCAAGCACAAGCAGGCTAAATAAACGCACAGGGTCATGTGAAAAATCGCTATTTTAATACCGACCCATGCTACAGGCTTAAGTGGGCCCAAGCCACGTAATTATCCGGGGCTTACTGAGAAGGTTGTGGTGTGGATGGGTACCAACGCTCACAAGGCCCATTGAGGGGTCAAGGAATGGGAGTTTTGGGTTGCTTGGGAGCACCAAAACTCAAGCTCATTTCTTGGGCCCAAGCACATGGGCTAGCATGAGAGAGAGAACATGACCCAATGCCTTAGAAAGAATACAATGGTCTGCTTAGAAAACCCTATGTTAGTTAGAGCACCCAAATACTTTGTTAAAAACGCAGCAGGCAAACTACTTCCAGCAGCCTGACGAAAACAAGCTCACTGGTCACTGTAGAATAGAGTACCACTGACCCAAAACTTTGGGAAAAGCCCACCCCAGTGCCCCACGAAATATCTAGCAGCGTGTTCAGCCTTTGCCTAAAGTTCTATGACAAAGTTAATGGAAGCCACTATAAAAAACCAAAAGAAATTCGTACGAGTAAGAGGGATACTCGTTGGGCAAACGATCTGTCCATTCTCCCTTTCCTCTGTTAGCTCCCATAGGAAAACCAGGGAAGAGAGTGGGTGGCGCCTCACCCTTATGGAGAAGTCCAGCTGCGTCAAACCCTTGGAACCCCAAAGGGCTCATTACCCATGCTCCTTGGATAGGAAAATTGCACCAAATAGGATTGAATGGGAAGACGTGAAGAGAAAGGAGGGAAGAGGCTAGATAAAATTAGGGGTTCCTTGTGCCTATAAAAGGGAGCTTCCTCTACCTAGAAAAACAATCATCGAGAGCCTGACCAAGCTTTGTCAAGCAATTGAGAATTTACTCAAGCCACCCAATCTTCTCTTTCCCTTGTTTTCTTCTTTCCCTAAGATAGAAATCTCCCTAATTTTCTTCTGCCCCATTTTAAACCTTTGCTCTCTGTAAGAAACTCATGCTTTTCTCTCTCTCAAACTGCTAAACTTGTGAAAGCTTAGCTCCCATGCCACAAGCTCCTCAAGCCAAGTCACTCAACAATTTGTTATGCTTATTTGGTTATTGGTGAAAAGAGCCTAAGAGTGTTTTTCTAAGGTTTTCATCAAACTCTTCAAAAACTCTTTTGGGAGCCTGATTCTTGAACTCGGGCACTTGGGGAATTTTTATTTTTTTTTGCTCTCTTTTAACGGCAGCCCATGCCCATTCGTCAGGCTGCTGGAACAAAAAGACCCCTACAACGATCAAAACCAAACACCTCCTTCTCAATTGTAAATATCATAGCCTTCTCATGACCCTTTAATGTCGTCTCCATATAATGACAAAGGGCTTGTAAAGAAGAACGCAAGACTAGGTTTGAGTAATTTGGTACTTGTTGTTCCTTCTCAGAAACGTCTAAGCACTTGGCTTTCTGCTTGAAGAAATAAGGAAAGATATATAATACATAATTGAAAAAACCAGAGTAAACTACACAAACTTAAACGTCGTGGTAATTGGGATAAACAAACGGGGAACAGACAAAAACGACGTGTAAATTAAATAACCACGGCGGTAAGTAAAAACTGTCATCATATGTATTAATTACGTAGGTATAAAACAGAGCCCTAGAAAATTAACAATTGCCAATATCAAATTAAAAGCATGCTTCAGCAGAAATACAAATAAGATGAATTGCAGATAAATAGAGGGAGAGAAAGAGAGAGTGGAACAGAGTGAGTGAAGAAAGATTGAAAAAAAAAATTGAAAATACAACACTATCTGAATCCCCAATACCGTCGTGGTAGTTAAATTCCGACGACGGGTTCTTAAAAAAACAAACATGGTTATTAAATTCCAACAACGGGTAAGTAAAAATCGTCGTCTTATGTATTTATTACGTCGGTATAAAACAGAGCCCTCCAAAATTAACAATTGCAATTATCAACTTAAAAGCATGCATTAGCAGAAATGCAGATAACATCAATCGCAGATAAAGAGAGAAAGAGAGAGAGAGAGAAAGAGAGAGCGGGACAGAGTGAGTGAAGAAAGATTGAAAAAAAAGAAGAAAATACAACACTATCTAAATCCCCCATACCGCCATGGTATTTAAATGACAACGACATCTTATTAAAAAAACAGACGTGGTAGGATATTTAATACGTCGTTAACCAAAAAACGACGTCTTATGGCATATATAACGACTATAGTGAACCACAGCGACGCAGATGTATTTCCAAATAAGAAAGAATTTCAAATTTAATAGAATTTACAATTTCATCTTGTTTTTCTGCATCCTTAGATTTCTGTTTTAAGAAATAAAGAAAGATAGATAAGACAGCTTGTACAAGAATGAAAAAATGCACAAACGTACGACGTGGTAAGGGAATACACACGACGGTTAATAATAGAAAACGACGTCTAATTTAAATTGAGACGACGGTAAATAAAAGACATCGTTGTTGGTTGTTTCTAACGTATGTAATTATGGTAACAATGTCTAATTGGTTTTCAAAAGCAGTATGCAGAGTTCATAGAAGTTACTATTTCTTGTTGCTTTTCTCCATCTTTGACATTATCATCCTCAAAATTGAGGGCTTTGACATCAAGCACCCTAGAGCAGCTTACTTTATCCGACATTGGATTTTTGGGACTTTGCTCTGGACCTTGGATAGTTGTCAGTTTTAGCATGCTTGGATCAAAATTTGGAATTAGTTGGCGCAGCCGATTTAGCAAATTCTCCCTCTTAGCTTCTACCAATTGATTGGTTCTGGCCTCCATCTTCAAAGTCTCTTCTCTTGATCTAGCCTCCATCTTCAAGGTCTCTTCTCTAAGGACATCTCTTACACTTTCATTTAATTGATCAATAAATTTTACCCTCTGTTGTTTAGGTAAATTGAAGTATTGCCTAGTGGAAATCCTAGCCCCAACACCTCTAACTCTCCCTGGATGCTCGGGACCGAAATCCATAGTCAACACATCATTATTTCCAGAGACATTAAGAGTGCCTTCACTTACTTGTTTTTGCAATTCATCCTAATTAACACAAAGACACATTAAAGTCAATAAAAATATAAAGTTAGTTCCATACGCAAGTCTAATTAAAATTCCAACGCAGTTTAATACAAATTTAAAATAGAGTGAAGTGAATTTAGGCTTACAATTAATTTTGCTTTCTCAGCAACCTTTGGATCGGGGATGTTACCGTGTTTGTCTTCTCTAGCTTTCTTCCACAAGGTAGATCGATCAATTTCTACCCCTGGCATGGTTTCTTCCAAATCATCCTCCAAACCAACACATCCTTTTCGAGACAATCGATTATTGTACTCGCATTTCTCTCTCTTCTGTGCTTGTTCAACATGGACATACTCAAATTGTTCAGATAAACTTGAAGCTACAAAGGCATCCCAATCTGCTTTCTCTATGAATTTATACAATTCAGGGGGTTGTCTTAACCTCTCCTTCTCATTGATGAATGGAAGGATATGATGCATCGTTAGTGTAGACTTGAAATCCTTCCATTTCTTGCAAGCAGATGATAACACCATTTTTTTACCCCCTTGCACTACCACATAAGCCATGTCAACGGCTTCCCAAATCAACTCTTTTATATCCTTGGGGATTTCAGTCAATTTCTTGTCCACAATTAGGACTCTGGACCGTGCCAAAACACCAATGTAGGACTGCATCTTAGTATGTGCAGGGCCATATGGTTTCCCCTTTTTGTTGTACTCAATAACTAGCTTGATTTTCTGCAATTTTCTTTTCACAACACGGGGCATTGTGTTTATACCATGACTAGACTTTGGCTCCTCAGAAAATGTTGTCATGCTGCCTGGTTCTGTCTTAGCAGATGAAACAAATTTCATCTTCTTCGAGGGCTTGGTTTGAGGTTTTGAAACTTTAAGATCCTTACATTCATTTTTGTTCAAGCTAGAATCCTTACATGGCGCTTGAGAAACCATGGTTACAAAGAAATCAGACTTGCAAGTAGAGAAAAAATAACATAAAATTCAATTAAAAACGTCGCTTTTTTAAAAACCGGCGTAGTATAAAATTTCATACGACGGAATATAATAACAACTGATGCAATAAGAATTATATAATGACGATAGTTAACTACTGACATGGTTTGAAAGTAAAACGATGTAAATTTAAATTTTTCATGATGGTAGTAAGAAAACGCCGTGGTTTTACATTACAATGACGTAAAATATTAAATATTGTCGTCTTATTAAAATGCAATACAAAATACAGAGCAGTGTTTCCAGACCTTTTGGTTCTTGTCTTTATATTTGGAAAAACATAAATTGATTTTCACCAGGAAAAAAGTAAAAATATTTTTCAACAAACGTTGTGGTTTTCAATTACAACGACGTTAGTAATAAAATACCATCGTCTTATTAATATGAAATTCAAAAACTGTTCCAAGACTGTTTGGTTTACTACTTCAAACACAAAAAAACAGGGTGGATTTTGTCATCGTGGTCAATGACACTTTGTTCTTTGTCAGTAGATTATCCAAAAAGTAAAATGATTTTCGCATGAACAGGAACAAAGATGAGATTATATGCATATGCAAAACAGGAACAAAGATGAGAAATGCTTACCTTTTGCTTGCAATGAAAGCTTTCACTTGGAGTTGGGAGTGTCAGTTCAGAGACGAAGACGAAGAGGAGAGGAAGCCCATGAGATTCAGACACCGCACTTTGGGAAGGAAAAATGAGGACAGCGTGAAATTTTTTTCTCGGGTTTGGAAACAGTATAAGTGTAGGTCAAGAAAGGCGAAAAGTTTAAAATATTAACAAACCGTTTCATAACACGACGCTATTAATGACAACTGCCCTAGTAAATGGTTTTATACGGCGATAAATATGTAGTTAACGCCCTGGTAAAGAATATTAAACGACACACTTTTTCGACATGGTTAGTTTATCTTATGCGTCAGTAACGTTATAGATGTCGTCGTAGTATATTTTAAATAATAAGTCGGTAAGTTTATCTGTAACGGCGTCTTTACTTTTATGTCAGTTACTTAATAGATTCTGTCTTTGGTTTTTGGCTTTGAGTGTAATGATGAAAGCCTTTTCAACAAGAAGACGCATTTTAGTTATTTGCATCGTGGTTTCTCTGAAAAAACCGCCCTACTATGTCTTTACTACGTCGTTAAACTAATAGAAACCGACGTGGTTAGTGATTTTATACGACTAGAGGGTTGGTACTTACCGACGTAGATTACTTTTGTTAGACGTCGGTAAGTGTAATATAACCGACGTGAATGTGAAGATTTTTTTTATAAATTGGGGTTTTTTCACGCGTTCTTTCAGTTTCAGTTTTCAATTAGGGTTCCAACTTCTTCTTGCCCTTGGCTCTGTCTCACCTCTTTGGAGGCAATAGTTTGGAAGTTGATGTGTGTGTGCGTTTGTGTATCTGAAAGACACAAATACACACACATCATCAACTTCTAAAAAATTCTCTTTCTGAATGCAAATCTGTGGTTGTCGTCGTCAATTTTTAGAGGCAAATTTTTTGGATGTTGATGTGTGCGTGCCTTTGTGTATCTTAAAGACACAAAGACACACACATCATCAATGTCTAAAATATTGTCTTTCTCTCACATTTTAGAGGCAAATTGGTTGGATTTTGATGTGTTGCTGTCATCAAATTTTAGAGGCAAATTTTTGGATGTTGATGTGTATGTGCCTTTGTGTATCTCAAAGACACAAAGACACAAAGACACACACATCATCGTCGTCTAAAATATTGTCTTTCACTCACATTGATGGTCCGATTATGATGAGGAACAGAGTTCCTTCTGGTAAGATTTCATATCTCTTGGGATCTCATAATAATCTGATTCTGTCGGCGGTTTTCTATATAAACTGTCGTGGTTATTCTCAATTCTTGTCATTATGTTAATCTACCGTCGTAGGATACCAAAATCCAAGAAATAAATCAAAAAATAAAATTAAGATTAAGACGACGGTTTAGATATAAGGTTAGCCGTATAAAGTGAATAAATACGACGGTAATTTTAACTTTAGAAAATTCGGTATAAGTCCAATTCTTATGATAAAATTTGGATGCAATGCACACATTTATTGTTAGTACGTAATTCAAGTCCTCTGACTTTTGTGCTAAGTAGGATTACTTACCTTCTTTTAATTTCTAAGGTTTATATTTTCTTTTCTTAATTTTTTAATTTATGTTGTGCTTCCAACTTTACCCCTAAGATAGAAATCAGATAACCTAAAAGCTAGCAAAATATCAAAAATCGCTTTAAACAATCTTCAGACGCCAAGAATAGAAAGAATCACAGAAATCATATCTTCTGTGCTAAAATATTAAAACTATGAGATAATATTTGTTTGTGGGAATTTTCTGTGTATTCTTCTCCTTGTAGGAGGTCATATTTATAGTACAACGAAACTTGAATGGGCAAGTAAATAATAAATTCCTAAATCTATTTGCAGTAGGAAATCAGGAATTAAAGAAAATCAATTACAATTATAATAGGAATTCTTGGTGTGTAAGGAAAGTAAGTCAATATCCCCAAGTCACGCCAACACTCCCCCTCATGTTGGTGCATAGATGTCGCGAATGCCCAACTGATCTAGTGAATTGTGGAATGCTTTACTGAAAATCGCCTTTGTCAAAATATCCGCCAATTGATCCTCGGATTTCACAAAAGGAAACTGAAACACTTTAGCCTCAAGCTTTTGTTTGATGAAGTGTCGATCCACCTCAACATGTTTAGTACGATCATGCTGAACCGGATTCTGTGCAATGGCTATAGCAGCCTTGTTGTCACAAAAGAGATTCATTGTGGATGTAGGTTTACACCCAAGTTCAGTAAGCAACTTTCTTAACCAAAGAAGTTCACAAATCCCTTTAGTCATGCCTCTGAACTCGACCTCCGCACTAGATAAAGCTACTACATTCTGTTTCTTGCTCCTCCATGTCACCAAATTACCTCCCACGAATGTGAAGTAACCCGATGTGGATTTTCTATCTGTTACATTACCTGCCCAATCTGCATCTGAATAACCATCAATATTTAGATGACCATGCTTTGAGAACATAAGTCCTTTTCCAGGTGCAGACTTCAAATATCTAAGTATCCGAAGAACTGCATTCATATGGTCTTCACTTGGAGAGTGCATAAATTGACTGACAACGCTCACCGCATAAGCAATGTCTGGTCGAGTATGTGACAAATAGATCAATCTTCCCACTAACCTTTGGTATCTTTCTTTGTTAGTTAGAACTTGATCCGGATATTCTCCAAGATGATGATTCTGAACAATAGGAGTGTCCGCAGGTTTACAATCTAGCATTCCTGTGTCTGTCAACAAGTCTAAGACATATTTCCTTTGAGAGAGAAATATGCCTTGCTGCGATCGAGCCACCTCAATTCCCAAAAAATACTTGAGTCCACCTAGATCCTTCATCTCAAACTCCGTAGCCAGATAGTCTTGTAGCTGTGATATTTCCTGTTTATCATTCCCAGTAATAATCATATCATCAACATAGATTATTAATGCTGTTACCTTCCCTTTTCGATGTTTCAAGAACAGAGTATGATCTGAGTTGCATTGTTTGAAACCATTGTTCTTCATTGCCATGGTGAACCGTCCAAACCATGCACGTGGTGACTGTTTCAATCCATACAATGCTTTTCGTAACCTGCAAACTGTTCCAGTCTGAGTAGTATTATATCCAGGAGGAATGTCCATGTACACCTCCTCCGTGAGTTCGCCATGTAGAAAAGCATTCTTTACATCAAACTGGTGTAGTGGCCAATCCAAATTAGCTGCAATGGACAATAAGACTCTGACGGTGTTTAACTTTGCAACTGGAGCAAAGGTTTCTTCATAGTCTATACCATAGGTCCGTGTGTACCCTTTTGCCACAAGTCTTGCCTTGTATCTCTCGATAGATCCATCTGCATTGTGTTTTATAGTAAACACCCATCTACATCTGATAGTTTTTTTTCCTCGGGGTATAGTCTCCAATGTCCAAGTCTGATTTTTCTCAAGGGCTTTCATCTCCTCTTTTATAGCTTGGACCCACTTAGGATCTTTCAATGCTTCAGAGACCTTGGTTGGAATATGGATAGCAGACAATTGATGCACAAAAGCCTTGAGTGGTTCAGACAGCTTCTCAGTGGATACATGATTTGCAATTGGATACTTGGATGTCTTGCCAATATCAAGTGAATAACGGTTCGGTGGCTTCCCACGATTTTGCCTGAAAAGTAATTGATATCCAATAGTTTTATCATCTAAATGCACAAGTCTAGTAGGAGTAGTTACCTCAAGGATATTCTCAGGAGATTGGTCTATTGGTACTGTTGAGTTAGAGGGGGGTCTTCATCTTGTTGTTCTGTATTGTCTGTAGGTGTGAGACTCGGATCAGAAATATCTTCGCATGGATCAGGTGAGTCAGGCAATTGATCGCTATGAATGGGCGATTGGTCGCTTTTCGACAGAGAGTAATCTCGTGCTCCAGACTCGGAATGATCAATCATTTCTGTACAAAGGAGAATTTCTTTATTTTCCAAGTTGCTCCAATTTTGCTCTTCACTTCGTATCTCCCCCTGAAGTGTAGAATTGGATGATGGGTCATGGAAGAACAACTCAGATTCTAGAAAGGTCACATCCAAAGTGACATAGGTTCGTTGGGTAGGAGGGTGATAACAGCGGTAGCCTTTCTGATGAGTGGCATAACCCAAAAAAACACAACGAAGCGCACATGGATCAAGTTTGCTACGTTGATTTTTGTGGAGATGAACGAAAGCCACACATCTAAAGATTCGGGGTGTGAGTACCAAAACAGAAGGCAAATGTCTGTGTTGTGCAAGCACCTGTAAGAGAGTTTTAAAGGTCAGTACACCAGAAGGCATGCGGTTGATCAGATGAACTGCGGTGACAATAGCATCATCCCAGTGATGGCGAGGAACATGAGCGCCAATCAAAAGTGCTCGGGCGGTTTCAAGAAGATGTCGATTCTTTCGTTCAGCAACACCATTTTGTTGTGGTGTCTGAGGACAAGTCGTCTCATGGATAATTCCATGTTGTTGGAAGTAAGTCTGAAAGTCATGATTGACAAATTCTCCACCATTGTCTGAGCGAAGAATATGGATTTGAGCATTAAACTGAGTTTTCATCTGTTTGTGGAAGGACTGAAAACAGGAAAACACTTCATTTTTATTCTTCAGCAAATAAAGCCATGTCATCCGTGTACAATCATCGATGAATGTGACAAACCATCGAATACCAGAAGGGGCAGTAATAGGAGAAGGTCCCCAGACATCATAGTGAATTAACGTAAATGGAGTTGTACACTTGTTCGTACTCAACGGGTAGGGCACATGGTGACTCTTGGCCAAAATACAAGTATCACATGTGAAGTCAGAGTCCTTGAAACCTGAGAATAAATCTGGTATAAGATGCTTCATATAACTAAAAGAAGGATGTCCCAATCGACGGTGCCACACCCAGATTTGCTTTTGTTTGCTATCAAGGGGATGTGTCACGCTATTAGCCATGCCGGGACTGAAGTCATCGACATAATATAGCCCCCCTCTCTTAGTACCATGACCAAGAATCTCCTTAGTGTGAATATCCTGAAGCAAACAAAAACTCGGGTAAATGAGTACACAACAATTCAATTGTTCAGTAAGCTGACTAACTGACAATAATTTAGTAGATAAAGATGGAACAAGTAAAGTATTAGACAGTGTGAGAGAGCATGAGAGTGCAACAGTGCTAGCCCCTGTCACAGGATAAGTAACACCATTGGCATTTGCAATACAGGTTCGTCGAGGTTGTGTAGTATTCAGAAAATCATTAGGATCAAACGTCATATGATTAGTTGCACCAGAATCAATTATCCAACTCCTGGAATCAATCTTATCGGAAGTATGGAATCCATAACCAGTATCATTACTGGTCATATTGCATTGTCCTCGATCTGTAAGAGTAGCCCACCAATTGGGGTAGCCATGCGATTTAAAACAAGTCTCACAAGTGTGTCTCGGATCACCACAATATGCGCAATCTGGTCCATGTGTCGGGGTCGTTAGTGTAGAAGTCATAATCTGTGCAGCAGAAGATGCATAGGATATAGGTTGAGTAGGAATTGGGATCGGAATCTGAATCTGAGTCGGGGCCGGAGTCGGAGTCGAAATCGGGATCAGGGTCTGAATCAGAGACAAATTCGGGGTTGGGGTCATCATCGGAGTGGGGGTTGGGGTCGTCTTCGGAGTCGGGGTCGGGGTCGGGGTCGTCGTCGTCATAGTCGGGGTCGGGGTCGGGGTCGGGGTCGTCAAAAGAGGATCCTGATTCTGGATTGGGTTCGGGGTCAAAGTCTGCATCTGTAGGAGCGGAGCCATCTGGGCACTCAACTCAACGATGGTTGGTGGAGAATGAGAGAAGGAGTCGGTGGTGCTACCTCCATGAGGGTTGAAAAAATCATCAACCCCCATAGCAGCGACGGGGGTTTGAAACTAGAGTCAGCAATTCCAAGATCGCCGCTCTGATACCATCCTAAAATATGAAAACTATGAGAGAATATTTGTTTGTGGGAATTTTCTGTGTATTCTTCTCCTAGTAGGAGGTCATATTTATAATACAACGAAACCTGAATGGGCAAGTAAATAATAAATTCCTAAATCTATTTGCAGTAGGAAATAAGGAATTAAAGTAAATCAATTACAATTATAATAGGAATTCTTGATGTGTAAGGAAAGTAAGTCAATATCCACAAGTCACGCCAACATTCTGCAATCAATTATGGCCCTGTCAAGCTAATTTCTGCAGATTTCATGCTTCTTAATTGTCAAGGGTTTTGGGTTGTATTTTAGAGTTGAATTTGTCTTTTGTCTTCTTCAATTGCAGCAGGTGGAATTTGCCTTCGTTTGAGGATTCTCACCTTGCTTCTCCATCAATTGAAGTGTCTGTGTTCCAGGTAAGTTGTATATTTACCTCTTTTGTAGGTGGAAGCCTTTGACGTTAACAAAACCTGCTTCTTAAACGAATTTGTATATGTAACTACTGCTTCCTGAACCAATTTCTTTTTGTTTTCGATTTCTAATTAAGGACCCCAACTATGTCTTTGACGATAACTAAACCTGCTTCCTAAACGAATTTCTATATGTAGTTCCACTCAAATTATAGCACCTACTTACTAACGAGTTTTCTTTCTGATACAGGTTTTCTTAGTAACGAGTTTTCTTAGTTTTCATAGAACGATTCTAACAAAAATTGATTCCTGTTTCATGATGGTTTTGGGGACAGAGTTCAACATCACTAATATAGAATGATGGAAATAGAGTTTGGTCCTCTACCTATACCATAGGAAGAAGATGAAGAAATTCATCTTTGTACTCTGTTCCTTGTATTCCACACAACGAATTTCGTTTTCTTTTCCTTTTATAGCCCCCTCTTTTTCATAGGTACTCTGTTCCTTGTATGACAATTTCAATCACACCAAATACTACGATGGGGCCCGCTGTTGTTGAAGAAATAGTGGTAGTTATCAAGTATAAGATTAGCAATCTTGATAAAGTTAGAAGCACAAGCTTATAACGAGCTTCTAAGCCCATGGGGTATTATTTCTGTCCTTTTCCTGTTGTTGTTTGTCCTGTTTGATCTGTATTACAGTTCAGTAAGTCAGTCTACTTTGATTTATTATTTTGCTGCTTTAGCAATTTGGTTTATGTATCTGATCTACGCTTGGCTCTTTTGTTACATAATTTATTCTGTTCCTTTTATTCCACACAACGAATTCATTTTCTTTTCCATTTATAGCCCCCTTCGTTTTCTTTTCCTTCTTTTTCATTTTCTTGTCCTTTTTTTATTGAGATTGAGAGTTTACTTCATAGTTAATATATGACATAATTTCATTAACAGAATGATTCTAACAAAATTTCGTCCCTGTTTTGATGCTGTAAATAGGAATATTTTTTGCTATTTTTTGTTCTGAAATTTGTTTTGCTGGCTTAATTGGATGTTCTTTGCCTTCTTAATTGTATATCATCATTTGCAGATTCTTTATGGCTAGGAAGGAGTATCGCTCCCTCGAATACAGGTTGGACTTGTTGAAGTTTCATAGCGTAATGGAACGAATTAGAGAGAACGTGAGGGAGCCACATATTTTACTAATGCAAAGAACACCTTTTTGAGGGTTGTTTAGATGTTATTGGGATGGTTTTATTATTGAACATGCATGCAGGAAGTCAGATAATGATATTGTTTCTATTTTGGAATGTTTTGACAAAGAGAAAAAGGTTTTCGCTTTTGGGGCAAGAATTGAACGGATAACAGGAAATGATATGTCTTTCCTGTTTGGGTTGCCCTGTGTAGGGGAAGAAATCAATTTTCAGCACTATAAGAGAATAGTAGGTAGTGGTTTCACAGAAAGACGGCTTACAAGGATTTGAGCAAAAGGGTTTTGGAGGAACAAATATGCATGGTAGTGTGGAGGAGAGTGATTTCGTGCGTTTGGTTTGTCTATATTTCTGTTTGACACTATTCTTTTGTGATAGTGGAAACAACTTGATGAAAAAATTGATTGCGTATGTAGACAATTTGGAAATGATGCACACATGTGCATGGGTGATTGCAGCAACACAGTACCTAGAGAACTCTCTTTTGAATATGAACTATATGGAAAGTGTGTGTGGTTGCTTAGTTGGCTTGCTTGTAAGACGATCTTCCTTCCTTTAATGGCATGTCATCTCTTATTATAAGATAACAAATTGGTTCTTATTGATGTGTTTGGAATGCTCTCATTTGTGTGTTTTCTTTATTTTTTACAGTTTTGGTCTGTGAACGCACGAAGTTAATTCAGCCCATAGAAGGAAGAGAACACATTTCCCCTAAATTCCTGAAATGAAATTTGTTGGAGCTATATGCAAGATTGAAATGTGTTCCAATTCATACATTACAGGTACAAGTATTTATTCACTTTTTTTTTTTTTTTTGGTGATACTTCTGTTTTTGTTTCATTGACTCATTACGTTTTATTTTGAATTACGTAGGAGATTAAGGCAAAAGATGAAACCAGTGCCCCAACAGAACGTACCCAAATTGTGGAAATATTTTCAAATAGTGGTGGGAAGACAAGCGAGAAACCTATAAAGTTTATAGATGACTTTGATCTTATTAAGGCATTTCAGTTGCTACCTACTCAATTGATGGAATGCATCAGGAAGAACCTTAAAACAGTAAGGTGGACATTTATGATATGCAAAGAAAACTGCAAGAGGTCACTGCAATGTTGGATGTGGAATGTTCGAAGAACAAGGATCTTTTAACAGAAAATGAAAGGTTGAAGAAGGAAATTGCAAAGCTTCATAAAGGAAAGGGAAAAGATGAGTCACCAGAACCACGCAGTATGATTGTGAGGATGAGGGCCCAGAACAAGACAAACTCTGATTCGGCCGGAGTATGCATATATATGCAGACAAATTAGGGAAGCAAATTGCAAAAAAATGAAAGTTGATCAAGGGTATACCTGCGAAGCCAAGCCAATAGGTGTGAGAATATTGAGAGTTGGCAAGTGTCTGTCTCTCCATGAAGCTGACATATTTAAGAAATATTTAGATGCCAACAACCCTATGTAAGTTTTGTATGAAGTTATCAATTTTATTTTTAAAGTCATCCTCTGGTATGTTTGTTTCTCTGTTTCTGATCCTATGATTTGTCATCTGTGTTGCTTTTCTGTCATCATAGGGATGCCTTCTGGCATGGCGTGCGTTCTGTGGTGTATCGCAAAGATGCACTACGACTCTTGAATGAGGAAGCAGTGAGTATACAGGTAATTATAACTGCACATGTAAAATATGTATTTTTTTGCTTTATATGTACAGTGAATAATTTGAGGATACTGATTTTAAAGCAGGTATAAATATTCATTTGTGCTATGGCCCTTGTAGGTAATGGATTCATTCTTAGAGATTCTTAATAGTGATCAAATGGTTGTACCGAGGGGCCAATTGAAGTCATGTTTTCTGCCCACATTTGGTTCGGTATGTTCAATTACTAACTCATTCTCTTCGTTTCCTACGTAATATTTGAAAGTGGTACCAGTAGCACATGTTTTTTTCCCTGTGAGCAGATATATATCTATGTCCATTACCTATTAATCTCGTTTATTTCCGTTACCTTCCTGGTTCCTTGCATTGTTTTAAAAAAATTTATTTCTTTGTTACTTGCTTGTACCATATGTTGTATGAGTGGTATTTTCAATGATTTTTGTACCATAGGGTATGTTTTTTGTAAGGTCTATGAAATATAGGCGTTTTGGGTCTTCTTTGCAGGCTATGGATTGATTATTATCTAATCTTCTTCATTTCCTAGGAACTTATGAAATGTAGGGACGAAGTTGGAAAAGTTGCCGTGTATGTTGAAGTGGTTTTGAAGAATTTGCAGGAGAACGATTTACTGTTTATTCCAATTATTCATGTCAAAGAGGAACATTTTACATTGTTAGTCTTGAACAAACAAAGTGGCTGGTGGGACTACTACAATAATTTACAACCAAATGATAGCACAACTACTGACCCTTACTTGGATGATGCATTAAAATTAGGAAGTACCTCTTACCAGATGCTCCTTCACTTATATACAGTTACTACTTTGAAATATAGTAACAACAACATTTGTCACATTGTAGCAAGCTAAAATTACCAACCACTTTCAGTTCACCAAAAGTAGTGTTCATACAATTTTGCAAAAAAATGAAATATGGAAATATGTTATGAGGAGGGGTGAAGTCGTAACACAATAGTGCAACCTTGAACAAGATGATCGGGAAATGCTTACATGGTTGACAGAGAATTGTGTTGATTATCCTATGAGGTCAAATACAGAATGCCCACAACAAAATCCTCTCGGGTTTGTAAATAGTTTTTGGGATTTTGGAGTTGTTACATTATAAAGATTGTTCAAACTGCTTACTTTAACATGTTGTAGTGCTGATGTTGGGGTTGCTGTGATGTACATGATCAAAACGCTATCTGAAGGAAAGGCATTGGAGAACGTATTCCCTATTGGAGCAATGAAGAATATGAGAGTACATGTGCTTGGGAAGTTCATAAACGATGAAGATGGATGTTGGGATGCATACAGAATAAACTAGATTGCTTTCTGTTTTAATGGTGTTTTTCATTTATTAGTGTTTTCCATTTAATGGATGTTGGGATGCGTACTATATGTTTCTCATGTTTGATCATTTTTAATGATTTTTATTTTCATTTGTTGGAGAATGGAGAATGTTTTTGTTGGATTTTGCTACTATATATTGGAGAATGTTTGCTCATATATTGACACACTTAATCTGTTCATTTGCACGATGTCCAACAGTTATAATCTCACTCTTGTTCTGGGTTTACAACCTATCGTATAGGTAAGCTCCTGTCGTATAGGTAATCGCAGGTACCTATGTCACAGGTATAAGCCAAACTTCAAACCTATCATCAAGGTCTAAAATATCGAGAGTTTCGGAAATATCGGTGGTCCAAAAACACGGATATATCGATGGAAATATCGACAAAATATCGATATCGATAAAAATTGAATAAAAATCAAGGAAATTGTGAGAAAAACTTGGAAATTTTTATTGAAACTTTAGAGGATGTTTATTTAGTCAATTGTCTATTATTTTATCACAAAAAACTGGAATAAAATGCATGGCATGGTGGGTTAGAGTGATTTAAGTTGATTATGTAGCGACCTGACAAACACCGTGTCTTTAGAAAATATATAGTAATTAGTGAAAGAAAATTAAACACACCACAATTTTTTAGTTATATTAATTTACTACAATATATTGCATATGATAAGATATATGAGCTTGACAAAATATATATATATATGAGTAACTTACTACCACATAGAAAGAATTCCTATTAAAGTTAAAACTTAGTATCACATATAATGAACAATATTAAAACTCAATAGTGAATAATAATACAACTCCGTAATATATAACCACACACAAAAAAAAAAAAAAAAAACCCTCCATAATAAAATAATAAATAAAATTAAACATATGCCTAAATTTATCATTAGGGATTTTTTTTTTTAATAAATAGAAATTTATCCTAGATAATATTAGCTTGCATAAATTTTTAAGGCCATATAAATATTACACGTCGTAACATTAAACATATGCCTAAATTAAACATAATAAAAAAATATTAGGGATTTTTTTTTTTTCTAAATGGAAATTTATCCTAGATAATATTAGCTTGTAAAACGTTTAAGACCATATAAATATTACACGTCGTAACATTGTTAACAAATTGATTCGCAACCTGGTGGATAAGGCCCAGTAGATGGATGCAATTGAGAGAGGTTCGAATCCCCTCGTTGGCAAAAGCACCATTTCTCAACACATTTAATGTATTTTTCAGTCTCACTCGCGATATTATCGATAATATCGCGATATATTGCCCAAATAAAGCACGAACGAGTAGGAAATTATCGCCTCCGAAATTATCGCGATAATATCGACGAAAATATCGAAATATTGACGATAATTAAGTGGATATGGGCTAAAATATCGCCCACTCAAAAAAACGATATTATCGGCGATATTTCGCCGATAATATCGGCATTTAAGACTGTGCCTATCATATAGGTAAGCTCTTGTCGCAGGTACGTATAGGTAATCGCAAGTACCTGTGTCATAGGTACACTTTCGGAAGTTACCTGTAGGATAGGTTCTACGTGAAGCTCCATATCAAGCCACTGCATAGAGTATCTTCACCATAGGTACGCTATTTATAGGTTACCTGTGCCATAGATACTATTCGAGGTTACCTATAGTGCCCAAAACTATAAGTAAAGCTGGCTTATAATTCAATGGTAGGCTATCCAATTTTAGCTGGCATGTAACTCACTGGTAGGCTATCCAATTTTAGCTGACCCTGACAGTCTAATTTTCAGTTGTTCTTTTGAAAGTCACAAAAGACTCCAAGATACAATTCTCTAAGCTCTAGTTGAATAAGAGCGACAGAAGAGATGAAGTTGCAAGTGGAATCTTTTAACAGACTTCATTCTCTCTCTTTCTCTTCATAGCATTAAAGAACAATTAACACTCGAAAAAAACAATAGAAGAGAAAGATATTTAAAATGAAGAATGGAAAAGTCAACTAGGAGTGGAGTATGTATACTTTGAATTGGGCGGGAGCTGGTTTTCCCCCTTTGTAAATACTTTGCTTTTGTTTAAGATCACATGGGTTGTCATCTACTATTGGAATTTACTCTATCATTAGTAGTAATTAGCTCACACTTTTATTCATTTTGTATCCCGCTTATAAGCATTTTCTTGACCAGTGCAAGGAGAGGAAGAATTTATTTACCACGAGATGAACTTGCAGAAGCAGGGCTTACTGATTCTGACATATGTGCTGGAAAGGTCACAGACAAGTAGAGGAGTTTCATGAAGAATCAAATTAAGAGGGCAAGGATGTTCTTCGCCGAGGCAGAGAAGGGTGTGACAAAGTTGAGTGAAGCCAGCAGATGGCCTGTAAGCCTCACATGTTTTAGTACCTGTGTTGTAGGTACACGGTGGTAAGTTACCTGTAGGCTAGGTTCCATATCAAGTTGCTGTATAAAGTACCTGTGCAATAGGTACTGTCAGAGGGTACCTGTGCCGCAGGTACACTGTTAGATGTTACCTGTGGTGTTAGAGTTATGCTAAGAGCTTCTCCAGCGCCTCGGGCTGGCCCGGGCAACAGGCCCCAAGCAGCCCAAGAAGACCTCCAGCGCAGCCAAAGAAGCCCGGGCAACAGGCGGGTCCCACGAGCCCGGGCAAGCCCAAGGGCTAAATTTGACTGGGCTCGAGCCCGAGTTTAGGAGACGTCAGCGCATTCCATACAAACTCTTCTCCTTCCAATATTTTTTACTCTGTACTCATATTTTCCATTTTCCACACCAAATCTCCATACAAACTCATCTCCTTCCAATATTTTTTACTCTCTACTCATATTTTCCACTTTCCACACCAATTCCATACAAACTTTTCTCCTTCCAATATTTTTGTACTCTCTACTCATATTTTCCACTTTCCACACCAATTCCATACAAACTCTTCTCCTTCCAATATTTTTTACTCTCTACTCATATTTTCCACTTTCCACACCAATTCCATACAAACTCTTCTCCTTCCAATATTTTTTTACTATCCACTCACATTTTTGTACAACTTTCCATTTGTAGAAAATAAACAAATGTCATCTTCTGTCGAAATCGGAGGCTCGTGGTCAACCCAGGAAGATATTGCGTTGTGTGAGTCTTGGGTGAACGTTAGTCATGACCCTATCACGGGCAATGAGATGAAGTTCCATCATATGTGGAGCAAAATTCATGGAGAATTTTGTCAAAGATCGGGTTCCATTCGGACCTAAATGGCTTTGTCTAGTAGATGGAAAATTCTAAACAAAGAGTTAGGGAAATGGAGAAATGCCTTGACAAAAGCAAAGGAGAACATTCGGAGCGGTGCGAATCTTTCCGATGAGGTAAAATATTTTTAATTGCCATTTTAATCAATTTAATGTAACTTTTTTTTTATTGCATATTCTATTTATTTTTTGTTGCACAATGTTTATTTTATTTTTTGCATTTCCTAATTGGCTTTATTTATTTACATAATCAATTTTATTCTTGCATTTCAAAATAGTTTATAATTTCATGCATAATCTTTATTTTTGTTTTTGCATTTTCAATTTGTCTATATTTATTTACATAATCAATTTTATTCTTGCATTTCAAAATAGTTTATAATTTCTTGCATTGTATATTTTTTTTAATGCACTTCCAATTATTTATTTTGAATAGATCATACAAGCACAAATGTGGTTCGGTGCCACGGGGCAAGGGAAAAAAAGTTTTGTGCATTTCCAATGTTGGGAAATTGTCAAGGATTGTTCCAGATTCAAAATTATTCCTACCGCACCCCCGGTTGTGTTGCATGAGACGCCGCCCCACGAATCGCCATCAACCGATTCGCCATTAGACTCCCCAATGGAAACGGAGTCACCACTCCCACGTCCGCCGAGACCTATTGGGAGAAAGGCGGCAAAGGCCAAGAGAGGGGCCACTTCAAACATTGATTGTGTTCAAATATTCGAGCAAATAGCTAAGAACAACTCTCTAAGATTGGAGAGAGACTTGAGGAGAGATGAAGCGGACAAGGCACGATTGGAAGCCTTTGCAATTGAAAAGCAACATGCAAAAAAAAAAGACGACGATGAAAGAGAGATGAAAATCATGGCCATGGATACGAGCCATATGTCTCCTGAAACAAAGGCCTATTGGAAGCATAAACGAAGGGATGTGATGAGAAGAAAACTTTTCCATGACGACGGACCTAGCAATACGGATTGGCTAAATGATGAAAACCATTAGATTGTATTGTTGTATTTTTTTATAATTGTTGTTTTTATAATTGTTGTATTTTTTTAAATTGTTGTATTATCCTTTAATTTGTTGTATTGTTTCTTTTTTATTCAATCAAAAAAGCATTCTATAATTGGACTATTTATTAAAAACATTTGAGCATTCCTCACAAAGATTAATTAAAAACAAACCTTCATTTATTGCAAACAACACACAAAACAAACCATACATAAAAGCATAATAATAAAAAAGACCTCGCAATAATTCCACAAAACACAACACACAAAAACAAAGCATAATTAAAAACAAAGCATAATTCCAAACAAAGCACGAATCTAGCCTTCATCCATTGTGATTGCCTTTCATCTGCCACAAGTGCTCGATCAAGTCAACTTGACGTCTTTCGTGAACATATGAAGATTGCATTTCTTGATAACGATCAATCATGGGGTTGTTGAATCGACCATCGTGAAGTAACGGTTCGGGCTCCAATGGTAGTCCATTTGGTCCCATCGGCCTTTCATATATTCTTGTCAACGCCGTGTTCATAGGATCGGGTTCAAACACCTCTGGAGCATCGTAGTCATACTCATCCTCCACAATCATGTTGTGGAGGATGATGCAAGTCATCATAATACTCCTCAGCACCTCCTCGCCTAGCATCCGAGCAGCACCCCTGATAATTGCCCAACGAGCTTGCAAGATACCGAAACACCTTTCCACGTCTTTCCTGTAACCTTCTTGAAAGGAAGCAAAGCTTTTTTCCTTCTCGGATTGGGGATTCGGAATTGTTTTCACGAATGTCGTCCACCTAGGATAAATTCCGTCGGCAAGGTAGTATGCACCAGAGTATACGGTATTGTTGATTTGGTATGTGACCTGAGGGGAATGACCTCGCAATACCTCATCGAACACCGGGGATTGACCAAGGACATTGAGGTCATTCTGAGATCCGGCAACCCCAAAAAAGGCATGCCAAACCCAAGTGTCGAATGAAGCTACGGCCTCCAAAATGATACTTTTTTGGCCCTTCCGATTCCCATAGTCTCCTTGCCACGCAGTAGGACAATTCTTCCACTGCCAATGCATGCAATCGATGCTTCCGATCATTCCTGGGAAACCTCGAGCCTAGCCTTTTTGTAGAAGCCTTTGCAGGTCCCTCGGAGTGGGTTTGCGAAGGTACTCCCTCGTGTACAAATTTTCCACTGCATCACAGAATCTCACCAAGCACTCTAGGATAGTAGATTTTCCCATCCTTGTAATCTCATCCACCTGCTCTGCAGATGCCCCATAAGCAAGCATCTGCAAAGCAGCTGTAAGTTTTTGCTCCGAGATAAGACCCAAAACTCCAACAGCATCATGCTTTTGAATGAAGTATGTGTCGTAATTACAAATATCATGCATGATTTTTTGAAACAAATGTGGCTGCATTATATATCTCTCTCGAAACTTATGAGCAGGATATAACGAATTTGGGATAAAATAATCCTCCAAGAGATTCTTATCCCGAGACTCTCTACGTCTGTCCATATTTGGGGCACGATGACGACGATATTGCCTTGATTGATTAAGCATACACACCGCTGCTGCAAGCATTTGTTCCTCTTCTTCATCAGCCTCCCGATCTTCTTTAGCACGTCTACGCCAGATTTCTTCCCTTTCTTTCTGTTGCCTCTCTAACACCCTCCTCAAGTTTGACATTGAGAGTAGAATGTGTTTTGTAAAATCTGAGAAATGAAGGAATATATAAGAGATGGTGTGAGAGGAGTGGTGTTGATGGTGTAGTTTTATAGAGGGATTCAGAAGATAGAGATGACACGTGGCACAATTTTAGAGGGTGAAAATCTTATCTGAAATCTGAGATCACTATTTGTAAAAAAAATATCTGAAAATCTTATCAGACATGGGACACGTGGCACAATTTTAGAGAGTGAAAATCTTATCTGAAATATGAGATTATAATTTTTTAAAAATATCTGAAAATCTTATCTGACATGGGACACGTGGCACAATTTTAGATTATAATTTTTATTAATGAATATCCGAAAATTTTATATGGAATAAGACACGTGGCAACCGAGATTCTCATCCGAAAATCTTATCCGAAAATTTAATTACAAAAGATTATCAAAATTAATGATTTAAAGTATAAAAAAAATATGAAATAAAGTACAATGAATAGTAATTGCCCTAGACTTTGCCCTTGTGGGTGGAACCACAAATGGCAAGGCTGACACTATTCACGTGAATAATGTCAGCCCTTACTTGCCCTTGCCTTAGACTTTGCCCTAAGGGGTGGAGTTGCTCTAATAGAGATGCAATTAGCGTGGCTAAAACGACAAAAATATGACTTTTATTTACTACCCATAGCTGTTGGACTCCGATAACATGTCCCAAACCTAAAATTATTTTCTGTAAAATGTAAAAGCCTACACCCTATTCCGTATTCTTGAATTGGGTTGTGACAAAATTAGAGAATCACTCCAGAAATGTTTACCCATAAACCCACCATTGGAAAAAACTGGGGGAAATCACTCCGACCAGGCGATCCACCAAGTCAAGAAGATTCTTACAGAAAAAGTAATCACAAGCTCAAACAATCATAAATCTATTTAGGAAATGAGGACTACCTCCCTATGCAACCTTATTTTCCAAACTTAGTTGAGCAAGTAGCTTGTCCTTCATGGAAATGACAGCTAGTCCATCAGCTTCTTCACCCCATGGCACTTCAACTCAGCTTCGGATAGTCATCCATGAACAAAATATAGATTCTAGAATGAAATAGTCAATTTCTTCAAGAAATCATCCTCTTGAAGAAATCAACAGAGAATTTGATGATAAAGTGTTTAAACTAAACCCTAGATGCATATTTCAAAAAACCACAATAGATTTCAAAAACCAATTTTCAAAATCTCAAAATGAAAATCCTAACCTACCAAGTAGAGAATGCAAAGTAAAAGTTTTACTCTAAAAAATTCTCAATGGATGAAGTGGATTTCAAAAATAGAAGCAGATTTCAAAAGCTATTTGTAAACCTCATTTCCAGAAGCCATGAACATTCTCTGACAAACCAAAGAGAAAACTAAGTTTTCCAAAATTGTGTAAATGAAAGAGATGAGAGATTAATACTTTGATATGCAAAGCTATGGTAAGATTTTCTCAAAAACAAGTAGCTTTCAAAATGAAAGCTTGAAAACCCATTCCTATGCCATGTACACTCTCAGACAAACCATAGAGAAATCCAAGTTTTTCAAAATGGTGAAAATGAAAGAGATGAGAGATGAAAACGTTGTATCACTAACAAAAGTTTGAGAAATGAAATTTCAATGAAAGCCCAAAAGGAATTTAAGAACCCATGAACTCTTCTTCCAAAAATCAAAACCTAATTTATGCACCATCTCTCACTAGAACTCTCTCTCTCTCTCTCTCTAAAACCCATTTGAAAAAAATGTAAATAAGAGAGTTGATGAGTCCAGACGAGCCCCAGCCATTTTGGTAGGTCAAAAAGACACTTGACAGTCAATGATTAGACTTATAACAAGCAAAATCAAGTGCCTTGGTTGAAAATCCCGTGCTGGAAATATTGGCCTATATGACTAGTCATCTCAACAAAGTATATGGATGCAAATGCTGATTTTCCTAATGATGTCCATTGTAAATGAATGCACAAATTATCTTGGTTTTGTAGGCTCATAAGCTCTTCAATGTACTTCAACTTTGTAGCAAATACCCAATGCCTAATTTCTAAAGATGAGCTAAGAGGAATTATGACAGGACTCGACCCAAATTTCACTTTGGAATCTGAGCCAAACTCTGTGCGTGTCCGACACCTGGTAGGTGTGGAGCACACTTGACCAAATTGCCCTTCTAAAGAAATCCAAAGCTTCTTTAGGGTTTGACTTCTGCTGAAAATTCGGCAGTCTCCCTTATAAATGGCTCAATTCCCAAACTTTTTCAACTGTACAACAAGCAATATAAATATCCACAACCGTTCAGCATGCACAATAATAGAATTCATGCAACCACACATCAAATCTTTATGGCCTCAAGCCTCTTTATATCAAATAAATCCTTCTGCCAACTGAAACTGATCCCAACTTTTGGAACAACAAGAATACGTTAACATATTTCAAAATAACTTAACTGATCAGCTTTTCAATCACTTGGTCTCACAATTGCACCTAGTAACTCTAGGTTTCCTACGTACCCTTAACAAGGGATCAAGCCACACGTAGTTCTTTCTCTTTGTTTTATTGACAAGTTATGTATTCAACTTTTATGTTTACCACCTGTTTTGCAAAATCAAATATGAAAAGAAAATAAAAAGGAAAAGAAAATAATGAGAGGATAATAACTTTTAAATTGGAAAAGAAATACAAGGAGAACACAACGGTTATATAAAATCAGGTAACGACATGGTAAAATAAAATTTCACTTAAGAAAATAATCATGAATTATCCAAAATCCTTATAACTTAGAAAACTCTTAATCCTTGTCTCTTAAGTAGGAAACATATATTAAAACCTTCGCCCATAATTACCAAGATAAAATCCTCAATTTTTTAGTTTAAAACATCTTAAACTTAAATACTCTCCACCTAGGCGTACCCCCATTCATATTCCGTCAATTCCTAGTATCCTGTCTGTTACATCCTTGCAGGCCTCGAAAACACAAAGTTAACCCAAGCCGCATTCCTCGCAAGACTCAGGGGACCCTTAGTCAACCTGAGCTGCATTCCTTGCAGAACTCGGGGTACATGTTGTCGGCCCAAGAATGCATATCCTCGCATCACACGGTTCAGGCGCCCCCGAAACTCGTGGGGCATTATCATAAAGGACAAAACTATTCAAGGCAACTAGGGGGTACTTCTGTGGTGGGTTTGAAAACCATATTATGAAACTTATTATAAGCTTTCCCTTATTCCACAAATCAATTTTCCAAATCTTATATCAACTTTCCAAAAAAAATAAAATCAGTTCCCAACTATATTTAAAGTGTACCACATATTATTGAGTACTAGAATTCATAATTCATCGACCTCAAGCCACTGAGTATATATATTAAATATAAGCATATAATAAAACATTTAATTAATTTCTTGTAACATCCCACATCGACCAATGGAGAGGGGGTGATGTGCCTTATATGTACATGCCTACCTCTATCTAGCATGAAGCATTTTGGGAGCTCACTGGCTTCGGAGTCATGGGAACTCCGAAGTTAACTGAGTTTGGGCTAGAACAATCCCAGGATGGGTGACCCACTGAGAAGTTTCTCGTGAGTTCCCAGAAACAAAACCGTGAGGGCAAGGGGGCCAAAGCGGACAATATCGTGCTACGGCGGAGCCGATCCGGGATGTGACATTTCTTGTCCACACCAAAATCCAGTTAATAAGCCATTCCCAACTTTACACAACCAAACATAGTATAATACCTTTAGAAAATAAAAGCGATTAACTAATAACCTAATCCAATATCACCCAGTCATAAAATTTAATAATACTCACAATAATAATATAAATGAATAACAAGATAAACTTCGAATATCATAATAAGACCCAAAAATATCTCAAAACATTAACCTAAACTCACAATCCAAACATAAACAAAATAGTTCATAAACAATCAAGCCTCGTTTACACGGTCGTTCTAGCACTTCTCGAAGGGTGAAACTACTTTGGAAGACTCACGGTCAATCGAGGGTCAAACTTTCTAAATTGGGTCAACCGGGCCCGCAGGGCCCACGACCTCCGATTTCTGAAATGAGAGTTTCTACTAGTTCAACAAGGTTTACTATACTTGTCCGGCAAGTTTGGTCTGAATCGAACGATCGGATCACTCACGATCGCACGATCGGATGGTTATCGTTTATCTATACTTTAAATTATTGAACCGGAGTATCGGGGACTCCGATTCTTGGCCTGCAAATTCCTGTATGATCCTAGAAGTGCCTAGATCAATATATTTGAAAATCAGATCAATCCAACGGTCCGAACAAATCAGACCCAGATATCACCTAATATGCTATATCCAATCGACAATCAAACGGTAATCAAAATGAAATCCGAGCATACCGTCGTGCTTGGGACGACATGAGGATCATTTTAGGACCAAAGCAATTCCGGAGACAGGAAAATCTCCAAACCGCCGATCAAGACCTAAACCTACATGATCAGGACAATGAATGGAGCAACTTTGTTCTTGGACCAACCCCAAAAAGTGGACGGAGATGGTCAAAATCAAGGGTCGAAATTGGCCAAAACTTCAATCGCTCAATTGACAACCAAAACGCAGAAATTGACCCTAAATGACCCAACCAGCCGCTAGAACACACTCAGAGGATGAAAAAGCATACCTATATTGCAAAATTTGGTAGCTGGCAGCGTCCGAACGAGCTCCGAAAAATCTCGGTAAAAATCGACCGATATCGAGCTCATTCCGGCCACAAACGGTGGTGGCTGGGGTGGCTATGGGGCGGGATGAGTAGAGGGGAGCTGGCCGATCATTTTGGGACCGGCCCTAGCTTCGATGGCAGTCGGAGGTGGCCACTACAGCCACAAAACCAACCGGCATACTGTTTGGGGGAGGGGGTGTCGTGTGAAGGAGAAGACCGAGAAGACAAAGAGAGAGAGAGAGAGAGAGAGAGAGAGAGAGAGAGAGAGAGATTTCATATTTTAAAAAACTCTTTTTGAAAAAATTACGATTATGCCACTAGGCTTCTGTATATCATAACTTCTTCATTACAACTTCGATTTGAGCCCACTACGTGTCTACGGACTCATCTCGATGTGCTCAACCCAACGGCACCACCAAAATTCCCAAATTCTTTCCCAAACAAAATGTCAACTTTTAACCCATTAAAATATTCTCGGGGTAAAATTGTCTTTTATGTGATTATTTTATTAATTAAATATTAATTTAGAATCGGGTTATTACAAATTACATAAAAGTGTACATTTGGCAAGGAAATCCAATTCTAAGAGTCCTAAACCTAACATACTAATGCCCCTTTTTTTGTATGCCCTTTTGGTTTATGAATGAAATCTTATTCTCATAAATAAATAAAAAAAACTTTCAAAAGACAAAAGCCTCACTAATAACTTGGTCCTCTCATTCAATTTTTTTACTCCATATAAAAATACATCTTTCGCACAAATATACTAAAGGGCAAAGTAATATTATTATTTTGTTTATATTTTAAAAATATTTGATCTCTTTTTTATTCATAAAAATAAATAAACATAAATGAAATTAGTGTTTATATCGAAAATTTAACATGCTCCTATGGGTTTATATTTTCTCACAATCCATAAATAAAAAAAAATACATTTTTCTTCCAAATATTCAACCCCCAAAATAATATTCTTATTTGGTTACGTTTTTAAATACTTAATGTCTTATTATTTTCTCCAAAAATTTCAAAATTTCTCTTATTCATTCATAAAAAAAAAAAAATTACTAAACTTAAACAATAAGTGAGCATATTCTATAAGTAACGAAGTTTATTGACAAACATTATATGTAATCTTAATCACACAGTCCCACCATGAAAGTAAGTTTTATAAATTTCTTTTGTTAAATTAGTAGATAATTGATTAAATAAACATGTGTCAAAGTTTCATTCAAAATTTCCATATTTTCCAAATAATTTCCATGAATTTTATTACATTTTTACCGATATTTCAGTTGAAATTTACGAGTTTTGGACCCTCGATATTTCTGAAACGACTGATATTTAATACCTTGGATTGAACGAATGGAATGAAGGGCTAGGATTAAATCATTTAGGGTTGCAGCTGCATTTTGAATGGCTGAGATTTGTACACTTCAGTAAGGTAGTTTTGCATCAAAGGTCGTGATTAAAACACCACTTAGCTTTCCTATTCCAATTGGAATTATAAGTTGCACTCCTTAGCCCAACTAGCTTGCAATTAGAAATCCAAATCCAATTTGTTTTCCTCTTCTTGTGATAACTAACTCTCCTAATTGCATAACTGACTAATGTAACTTGTAACCGACTCCAAAAATGTCCGCCTAGGTCATGTGATCAGCCATGTAGGCTTGCTTGATCACTTGGATGATGACAAGGCACTTTGAGAAAGATTCATCAAAGATACTTCCATAATGAGTCTTTCTTCTTGTTCCAACTTCAAGAATGCAGCAAGGACGTCTTTTCAATCTTCAAGGCTCCAAGAGTAGGTTTCTTGATCATCAAGATAGGTTCTTGATACTTTCTATGGACGCCACCTACCAAGATTCAATCTTTAATGCTTCTTTCACACGCACCGGCCTTCTTCTCACTTTATTGATTGCACCAATGCCCTAAATCGGCTCCATTTTCACTTTTGTGCTCAATTGACCTACAAAACACAAAAACAAAGTAAATGATAGAAAAAAGCAGGGAACTATGCATAATAAGTAAGACAGACTAGCAAAAAAGACAGGAAATTATGAACTCGTCATGGTAATGACGTGGAAGTAACAAGGAAATACTCCAGTTGGAAATTTGAATAAATAATTTATAAAAAAAATAAGAAAAGTCTTTGTTGTTGGATAACATTCTAAGTCTAAATTGTTCTTAGGGACAAATTGGTTATATAAAAATTGAATTTAATGTTGGCCTTGGTTTTCCATGGGAAGGGAAAATAAAACTCAATTGGAGTGGAAGGTTTCATTTTCCCCTCTTTTTTTCCCATGTGCTAGGAAATCATTTCCTATACCTTAACTTACCAAATGATTTCCAAAGATTTACGCACCCTAATCTTTTAATTAAATGAAAGAGCAATTGATCTTTGGGACACTACATAAACTTTTTGGTCACCTGACCTAAACTTTTACGTTCTCTCTAAAATTTTCAGTTTTCTCTCAGTTTCCCTCTCATTTCTGAAAAGCTGCATGTCTGATTCTCAGTTTCCCTCTCTTTTACGTTCTTCCTCGTCTTCGTCTCCAAAATTTGATAACGAAGAAAACTTTCTTTGCAAGCCAAAGGTATTTTCTCACTCCATTTTTTTTTTTTAGTTTCCCTATCATTTGAAGTTTTTTTTTAAAAGAACGAGTCCCACTGATACGGATGAATTTTGCAGCATGGTGATAGCAGCACATCAGATCACTAAGGGAGTTGCCATTGCGGTGGCAAATTCCCTCACTGCTCTTTTAGCTTCATCCGTCATAAATGGGGGTGTTGGAAAAATCCAACGTACCTGAAAATAAAAATAAAAATTCTAATTAAACTCCGAATTAAAATATATTGATATTAATAGAAAATAAAACAGTCCCAGGCAACAGTGCCAAAAACTTGTTGTGAAATTATTGCAAGCGCACAATCCGCACAAGTAATATAGAAATAAGTAGAGTGCCGTTCCCACAAAGACTATAATTTTCTATTAACTACCAATTATGATTAATTCAAAATTTTATTTGAACAGTTGATTAAGAAGATTGATTGACTTAAGTAAACAAAAGCAATTATGAAAAATAGCAATTTAATTAATGATGGAAAATCAAGTTGATGAGACACTAGAGCATCTAATTTCACCATAATCAATTCCACTTAATTCTTATAGCCAATTAACCATAATTACTACCCATGTTGACAGTTGGTTTTTCCTAATTCATTTGATATCCCCTCTCGGACTCAACCAATAGTATTCCTAATTAACAACTCATTCTCTCTCAAGCAAATGATTTAGAAAATCAAGAACCTATTAAGTTCTATGAGAACCTGCAAGAAAACTGCATGAGTCCAGTTAGTCCCTCTCGGGCACTCATTCAAGACATGGTATTTATTACGAGAAGCAAACACCAAATATCTCCACTCAGTCTCCGCTTGGATCATCAAATCAATTAAATATTGGCAAGATATTCAAAGCATTAAGAACAGTAACAAATACTCAACATGGAATAGTAATCAGAAATTAATATAACTATAAAAATTAAGTATTCATGGTTAGGCTACATCGTAGCCCTAACATGGAAAATTAGGTCATGACAAAAGAAAAGTGAAACAAGAGAATTGTTGTCATAAAACCGATTTGGCCGATGAATTTGATCTCTGGATTCTCCACAGAAACACCTTCGAAAGCTCCTCAAGTAGTGCAGCAGCAAATTCTTGGCTCTATATTTCTTTGGGTGTACGAAAATTGGTGGAAAAATATAGTGGAAAATATTATCGTCCCTAGAGAGAGCTTAGGGTGACCTTATATAGTGTAAACAACTAACCCTACCCTTAAAAGGTCTGGAAAAACTCTCCTAAAGCAAAACAAAATCCCAAACAATTAAGGGACCCTCAATTAGGATTATAAAGCGTTTAAAAAGATTTTAAAAATCCGGGTGTATTCAATTTGGATTTATACAAACTTTAAAAGAGGTTTTACAAGTCTGGGCGTATTCAATTCGGACTTATATGAACTTTTAAAGAGTCCATTCAAATATGGGTGTATTCAATTAGGATTATAAAAAAGTTGAATCAAATCTAGGTGTATTCGAAAGGTCATATATTTGGAAGGATTTCATTAAGTGATAAATTTTCGTAGGTTTTAAGGGGAGAGTTATAAATAACAAATACCAAAATAAATCCAACCTCCCTCCCAAGTATTTGATCAGACGTTTTTTTGTTGCCCTAGCTTTTCTCTCTGCGAAGACGAACAACTTCCTTCCTCCATCTGTGAAGGTATGCTCCCGATTTTTTCTTTGATCAATACCTTGTTGGGTTTTCTTTTTCCATGATTTTTTCTTCATCGTGTTTTCCTTGCTATTAGGTTTATGCTTGTTACTAGGGTTTATCCTTGTTTACTAGGGTTTATGCTTGTTACTACTTTTTCTTCTGAAATATCTATAAACGACTAGATAGAAAATTGAAATAATTGACAAGCTTTCTATAATCAAACAAAAAAACTGAGACAAATATAAATGAACATTAAAAAAATGAAAATTCAAAAATTTCAACTTTTAAATGCTGTTTTGGAAGCCTAAACGACCTCAAAAGCCCAAAATCCACCATATGTCATGGCAAAGCCGTGAGTTTGACTCATGGCATCATTCCCTTTTCAAATCATACACCCCAATCAGAGTTCAGACGCCAAATCTGCAAATTGCTACTGTGTCCTTTTTCCATTCAACATAAGATGTGTCATGTTTAATCTATGGTTGATGATGTACATTTTTTGTATATTTTTTATGTTGTATTTTGTGATTGACATGATAAAATTCATAGCTGCACTAAAATGGAGTCTGAAAATACACAACAAGTAAATGGAAAAGGGAAGAGCAAACAAGATTATAATGCTTGGACTGTGGAAAAGAGTAGAATGTTGTTGCAACTCATGGTTGATGCTACAAGCCATGGAAGGCGTGATGCTAATGGAATGCTAAGCAAGGCAACTATAGAAACCAAACTACTCCCCAAGGTTAATGAAAAACTTAGGTGTCACAAAACCTATTCTCAATACCAGAGTCGGCTGAAGTACTTTAAAAGAGAATACCAAAAATACTCACAGCTTCTCCATCACAGCTTTTGGTTTGGGTGGGATCCAACCACAAAGAAATTCACTGCTCCTGAAGAAGTTTGGAAAGACTACTTTAAGGTTAGGTTATTAAATTTTCTTTAAATAATTCCGTTTGGTAACTTGAATACATAATCTGTTAAATAATTTTATTATTATTATTGTTTTTGTTATAGTCCCACCCAAAAGACACAAATATTCAAACAAAAACTTGTGAGGACTATGAGGATCTGCAAATTGTAATTGGGAATGCAACTGCTATTGGAAGAAACTCATTAGGATTGGATGATGATACTGATGCAAGAACTTTTAGGGCGGAAGATAGACATGTTGGAATAGAGGACTTTGTCTTTGATGATGAAAGTCAGGAGGATGAAGAAATTTATGAAACAATTTGGAATTTATTAATGGCGATTCAAGTAGTAGCTCATGCATTGAATGAGATTATGATGCATAGTGAAGAAATTGAACGTCCATTAACTCGGCGACCAATTACTATGAAGGGATATAATTATATACAACATGTATTGAATGACGATCCAGAGCATTTTCGAGAAAGGTATAGAATGTATCCTGATGTGTTTCGAAAGTTATGCAGTATTATTAGAGAAAAAACACTCATACAAGATACAAGATTCATTTGTGTAGAAGAAATGGTTGCGACCTTTTTGCTTATTGTGGGTCAAAATAATAGATATTGTCTAGTACGTGATACATTTGGCCGATCGCACTTCACTGCTAGTAAAAATTTTAACAAAGTTTTAAAGGCCTTGAACACAATAGCACCGGAGATGCTAGCCAAGCCTGGATCCGCAATACCGGCAAAAATAAGGGAAAGTACAAGGTTTTACCCATACTTTAAGGTTAATGTGTTATCTGGTGCAACTTGTTTTATTCAATTTTTTTATGTTTAATAATATCTTTTAAAATTTTGGGTTTATTTCAGGATTGTATCGGAGCTATTGACGGCACTCATATTCCAACAATGGTAACGGGACGCGACGTAAGCAGCTATCGTAATCGTCACGGTACGATATCACAAAATGTATTAGCAGCTTGTAACTTTGATTTGGAATTCATATATGTTCTAAGTGGGTGGGAGGGCTCAGCTCATGATTCAAGAGTACTACAAGATGCTTTAACAAGGAGGAATGGACTTAAAGTGCCACAAGGTATTTTTAAATTTTCAAATTTTTCTTATAGTTTACATTAGCTCATACATTGGATACTAACATATATGTAATCTATTATCAGGTAAATTTTTCTCAGTGGATTGTGGATTTCCAAATCGACGCCAATTTTTGGCTCCATTTCAAGGTGTTCGATATCATCTCCAAGAGTTTGGTGGTCAAGGTCCACTACTACGATTTACTATTTGCGCGACGGAAGTTTGAGTGACGAACATACTTTCGTCGCGCAAGAAGCACTGTTGCGACGAAAAAAAAATTCCTTTGCGCATACAACAGAAAACTAGCGCGACAAATAGTTTCGTCGCGCAAACAGTCTATGCGCGACTTAAATAAATTTCGTCGCGCAAAGGTGGTGAATAAAAACCCGTTTATTTGGTTGGCGCCAAAATCTTGCGCGACGACAAAAATCGTCGCGCATGATAATATTGCGCGACAATTCCTAATATTCGTCGTGTAAAGATGGACAGAAAATTGGCTCCTTTTATGGCGGTAAAAAAACTTTGCGCGACGAGAGTTTTCGTCTCAAAAGACAACTTAGCGCGACGAAAAAATGTACTGTCGCGTAAGAAAACGAGGGAAACTTATTTTTGGCGCCAAAATGCAGGGTGGATAAATTTTTTTTTGCGCGACGAAAGTACCTTTGTCGCGTAAAGTTTAATAGCGGTGCGTTCTTGCGCGACGAAATAATATTATTTGCTCGACGCAAAATAGTATTTGCGCGACGGGAGTTTGTGCGACGAATAATTTTGTTCGTCGCGCAAAAAAGCAGATGTCGACACGTAATTGCGCGACGGAAATGTTGTTTTGTGCGACGGAAAAGTGGGTTTTCGCGACGGCGTTTTGCGCGACGAATTTTGCTATTCGTCGCGCAAAGTCTTTCTTCTTCATATTAGTATCTGCCATTGCAGAGGCAGAATGCAAAAATTGCATTCTGCCTCTCTCTCACTCTCCCTGCCGCTGCTCTGCTGTGAATTCAGTATGTTTATTGGGTATGTATTTTTTGTCGTTAGTTTAAATGTATTAATGTAAATTCGTACTAATGCTATTAATTTTGTTCTCGTTAGGGATATTTGTGATTAGTGATTGGTGGAGAACGATTGAGAAGGTATGTTATTGTAAAAGTTTGTTTGTTATGTTTGTAATTTTTTTGTGAAGTTATATGTTTATAATGTTGTGAAATTGTGCGTGACGTAGCACAATGTGTTGTGATGTACGAAGTTAATTGAAATTAACTTCGTACATTTATTTTTATGTTTAGTAACACGTAGTTTCCCGCTCGAGATTAGTTGGATTTCGTGCATGGATGCGTAAGGCATGACTGCGGTCCAATTAATTCTTGAATTGTCCCATTATTTGGACAGTTTGGTAATGCATAGTGTTGTCACATAATCTTCGGCTACAGGATTAGGTTTCGATTGTGGAGATTTCGGTGTCATCTCGGTAAGTTCTTCGGGTGGTACGTAGGTATTTATACCTATGCCCACTTCAAGAACTGTGTCGAGATGCTGCCGAAATTAATCCACGCCGAAATCTAATCTCATGTAGCCGTAGGTTACGTGACAGGACTATGCATTCCCGAATGGGATAGGGCCCTTACCGGAGGCATAAGGTGACATTATAACTTCGTATGAAGTTGTTGTGATTGTTGTGTCGTGATTGTGGTTTCGGGAATTATGAGCAGAAGGTGGATACAGAACCCGAATAGATGCGCAGACGAATACTTGGATGGAATCGAGGATTTTATTGAGTTTGCACGTAGACACAACCCGGGTGCAACTAGAATCCGTTGTCCTTGTAGGAGGTGTAACAACACGTTGTTTGAGACAATTGAAAATGTTGGATTTCATTTAGTAAGGAATGGAATGATTGAAACATATAGCATTTGGAACCTTCACGGCGAACAAGTAGACCATGCTTCGTCTTCAAATGCCCCAAGAGTGGACAATGTTGAACCTATTGTGGATCCTAATGATCAAGTCATGGGTATTATACAGGATGCTTTTCCATTCGCATCGACCAACATCAATCAGGAAGGGGAAGATGACGTGCCTACACCAATAGACAGTGCGGAGTTTGAACAGTATGAAAAACTGTTAAAAAATGCCAACCAAGAGTTATACCCGGGGTGCGAGAGCTTTTCCGTTCTCACTGCCATTGTGGAGCTAATGCACGGAAAAATAAAGTATCGTATGTCGAACTTGTGTTTCGATTACTTTTTTGGGGTTTTCAAGAGAATGCTTCCGACGGACAATTGTTTGCCGAAAGACCATAAACATGCACAGAAGGTGTTGCATGGTCTTGGATTGGGTTATGAAAAAATCCACGCTTGCAAAAACAATTGCATGTTATTCTACAAAGAGCATGAAACGTTGGATACATGCCCTATATGCAATGAGTCGAGGTTCAAAATGACATCCCAGAATAGAACGACTAAGATACCACAAAAAGTGATGCGTTATCTGCCCCTTAAACCTAGGTTGCAGAGATTGTATATGTCGACGCATACTGCCACAGACATGAGATGGCATAAGGAAAAACGGGTAGACGATGATGTGATGCGGCATCCTGCAGATGGGGAGGCATGGAAAGAGTTCGATCGAACGTTCCCCGAGTTTGCTGCTGATCCCCGAAATGTTAGATTGGGACTTGCCACTGACGGATTCAATCCGTATGGGGTTCTAAACCAACACCACAGCACTTGGCCGATTTTCGCATTCCCATATAATTTGCCGCCTTGGAAATGCATGAAAAAAAAATACATGATGATGACTGTTTTGATAACTGAGGATCCTGGCAGGTCAATTGATGTGTACTTAAGGCCTCTGGTTGATGAGCTGAAGGATTTATGGACAAACGGTGTTCGCACGTACGATAAATCAACTGGGAGGATGTTCACTTTGCGGGCAGCAGTTATGTGGACTGTGAATGATTTCCCAGCATATGCAATGGTTTCGGGGTGGAGCACAAAGGGTTATATGGCATGTCCTGTATGCAAGGAAGATGTAACTTCTGGTTGGCACGCAGAAAAAGTTTGTTACCTTGGTCATCGGAGATGGTTGCCATGGGACCACGAATGGCGGGAAAAAGATAAAGAGTTCGACGGGAACACAGAGCGTCGCCTCAGACCTAGAGAATGGTCCGGTGATGAGATCTTGGAACAGCTGAACCGTTTGGATTTTGCTCCGTTCGGAAAAACAGTTAGTCGGACCAGACCTTCTACACATTTGAACTGGACGCACAAGCCTATGTTTTTTGAGCTCCCATATTGGTCGAAACTGAAATTGAGGCACAATCTAGATGTGATGCATGTTGAGAAAAATGTATTCGACACATTGGTGGGCACGATTCTAGATATCGAGGGGAAGACGAAGGACACGATCAAAGCTCGCCTTGATTTGGAAAGAATGGGCATACGAAGGGGTTTATGGATGAATAGGGACAGTGATAAAGCTAGAAGGGATCTTGCATTCTTTTCTATGAAACCGAATGACAAAAAAGAGTTTCTAAAGTTTGTATCGTCTGTCAAATTTCCCGATGGGTATGTTTCTAATATCGCACGTTGCGTGAATGTCGATGGGGGTAAATTTACTGGACTTAAGAGCCATGACTGCCATGTGTTTATGCAACGCCTACTTCCTGTGGGTATTCGACACCTACTGCCGGAAGATGTGGTGAAGCCAATCATGTTGTTATCCAGATTTTTTTTCCCAACTGACGGCAAAAACATTGCGAAGGACAGACATGTTTCAGTTGCGCCATGACATTGTCCAAGTCCTATGCAAGTTTGAGATGATATTTCCTCCAGCTTTCTTTACAAGTATGATGCACGTGATGGTTCACTTGCCAGAAGAGGCATTGCTTGCTGGTCCTGTCAACTATCGCTGGATGTATCCAATAGAAAGGTATATAATCTTTATCATTTGTGTATGCATCATTATCGACACTTTGCTAATTTGTATCATATCGTTTTATTTTGGCAGGCTTCTCGGAGAGCTGAAAAAAAAGTGTACGCAACAGGGCAAAGCCCGAAGGATCAATTATAGAGGCTTGGGTTCAATATGAGTCGCTTACTTTCTGTGGAATGTATTTAAAAGATGTGGAGACGGTTTTCAATCGTCCTCAACGCAATAATGACGGAGGTATGAGAAATGAAAAACTTTCTGTTTTTGCCCAAAGCGCACGACCATTTGGAGATCCTGGACGAGGAGAGTCGTTTTCTAGAAATGACATGGAGGTAGCGCATTGGTTCGTACTGAACAATTGTGATGAGATAATGGCCTACTTAGATGAGCATGAACAGATGATGAAGCGAGAACATCCATCACATTTGGTTGCCCGAAAACACCGTGAATTATTTCCACAATGGTTTTTGGATTCTGTAAGTTATAAGTGTTTTGTAATTGACAAATATAAATTGTAGTATTTAATTTTGTCAGACTAACATGTCAATGGTTTTGTATACTATTAGGTGAATAAATTGAAATCATCGAATTCCCCCACTTACAGTGATGAGTTATATAACTTGGCGTTCGGCCCAATTCGCGCTGAATTGTTCTCGGGTTGTAATGTTAACGGCGTCAAATTTTTGGGGGCCGCACGAGATGACAAGTTGTGTACGCAAAAACAGCGGTGTCCATGTCCCAGGTGGAGGCGAAAGTACGGACATTGATTTCTATGGCAAACTGACAACTGTCGTGCAATTGCTTTACAAAGATCGATACCAAGTCATCATGTTTAAGTGTCGATGGTTCGATACCAACCCAAATAGGGCGGGAAGTGTTAAAATCGACCATGGAGTACTGTCTGTGAACATTAACAGAACTTGGTATGATGACGACCCGTACATTTTGGCAAACATGGCGCCCCAAATTGTGTATCTAGATGACCCTAAAGCCGGGAACGGGTGGAAAGTTGTGCAGAAGATGGATCATAGGAACGTGTATGATATACCAGAACTAGACCCAAGTGACAACGACGTCGACAATGTGGCTGACCAACGCTTAGAATCTTCAATGGAAAATGATGCGGAAACACTTCGAGATACAAATGTTATACAAGAACCGTTTCAAATAGAAGGAGTGTCTTCAGTTGAAATACCGATTCAGTCAATTACAATTGACCTCGGTGATCTTCCGCGATACGATGTTGCAGTGGGATCTAGCAACGCCGATGATGCAGTTATAGAGGAGGAGGAGGAAGAAGATTGGGAGACCGAGAGTGATGATAGCGACGATAACGAAAGTTATTATAGTTCAGATGATGAATAATGAATTTATTTGTAAATTTATTATGTTAGTGTATTCATTTTGTGTAATACAAATCTTTGAATATATGTAGTTGTCCATATGTAGTTGTGCATTCATTCTCCATATTTCATCACAAACTTCATTGGAATGTCAATACTTTAGTCAGTACTTATTACGACCCCATGCTTGTTGATTGGTTTTTATTTATTTATTTATTCATGCCTTAAGGCCTCTTCAATTATTATTTTTTTCTTTTGAGATATAGTTATTTCTTCATGTCTTATATCTCTCCAATATTAGCTGTGTGCCACTTATTTTTCTTCACTTTGGTTCATGATTAGTGGCATCAATCTAGTCAAACCGATAAAATCGGTCGATTCAAATCTTAATTATCAATTTAGCTTGGTTTTGATGAAGAAATACAAAGCCTTTCCAAAAAATACAAAGCATAAAAAATGATGAATACAAAACCTTTCCAAAAAATACAAAGCATACACAATTTGAATTAAATGAGGAGTTATGGCGCCAAATCCTTGCGCGACGAAGGACCCTTATCGTCGCGCAAAAATACCATACGCGACGCATAAATATGCGTCGCGTAAATTTTGCGCGACGAATAAACCTCGTCGCAATAGTTTCGCGACGAATATATATGCGTCGCGTATGGTGTTTTTGCGCGACGATAATAAGCACTTCGTCGCGCAAATATATATTAGGTAACGTTATACTATAATATATACACACATATATATTTAAAATTGGCGATCGAATTAGTTCATTGTATTCATATGGAGTGAAGGACTGTACCTGCAAAAAATCATCAACATCGGAGTTAAAATAACCGTTCAATCATCACTTTTTATTTAGAACCGTCGAAAAGTTTTACCCCGTTACTTAATCTCTGAATGTTTTTTTTGTCCGATTTTTGCTGTCTATGATCTCGAAGTATAAAAAAACAAGTTTGACGGCTGGATGACTGAAACTAGTTTCGTAGACTGCGTGTGCTATCAAAATCATATATTCACCAAAAACTCAAAAATTTGTTCATACATTTGTGAAAATGTAACTTAACATTTATGTGGTATCCCCTAGTGTAAAAATCTGAAATTGAAGATCAAATTCAGTCATTCTATTCATATAGGGTCAACAAATGTTGTTGTAAAAAATGATCAAAATCGGAGTTAAAATAACCGTTAAATCATGACTTTTCATTTATAACCGTCGAAATATTTTGTCCCGTTCCCTGATATCTGAATGTTTGGTCTTTTTGATTTTTGGCGTATACGATCTCCAAGTATAAAAAAATAAGTTTGCCGGTTGGATCATTGAAACTATCTTAGGGTTTAGGGTTTAGGGCTTAGGGCTTAGGGTTTACATTTTAGGCTTTAGGTTTTGCGCGACGAATACAATATATGCGTCGCGCAAACTTTAAGTGAAAAAGATTGCGCGACGGATAAATTCTCTTCGTCGCGCAATTTGGGCAACACATTTCACCCCTCCATCCCCTCTGAACACTTAGTGAAAATTTCAACCTAATCACAATCTTGAACTCGCGCGACGAATAAAATATGTTCGTCGCGCAAAAGGGACAGGCCCTTCAGTTCCAGCCTCCCGCTAAACCCTAAATCACAAAATTTTGGAGGAACGAACGCGTTTTGTGCGACGAATATAATATTTTCCGTCGCGCATGGTTCCCCTTGCGCGACGTTTAGTGTTTTCGTCGCGGCAAAGGCACGGACCCTTCATTTCCAGCCTCCCGCTAAACTCTAAATCCCAAAATTTTGGCCGCCAGAACGTGTTTTGGCGACGAATAGAGCTCTTCCCGTCGCGCAAGGTTCTACTTGCGTGACGTTTACTCCCTTCGTCGCGCAAAAGGCATAGACCCTTCATTTCCAGCCTCCCGCTAAACCTTAAATCCCAAAATTTTGGCGGCCATAACATGTTTTGCGCGACGAATAGAGTTCTTCCCGTCGCGCAAGGTTCTCCTTGCGCGACGTTTACTGTCTTTGTCGAGCAAAAGGCACAGGCCCTTCAGTTTCAGCCTCCCGCTAAACCCTAAATCCCAAAATTTTGGCGGCCAGAAAGTGTTTTGCGCGACGAATAGAGATCTTCCCGTCGCGCAAGGATGTCCTTGGGCGACGCACAGTTCCTTCGTCGCGCAAAAGGCACAGTCCTTTCAGTTTCAGCCTCCCGCTAAACCCTAAATCCCAAAATTTTGGCAGCCAGACAGTGTTTTGCGCGACGAATACAGTC